>NW_026287276.1:0-177500 GCF_023373465.1 Oncorhynchus keta | reverse complement strand
TTCTAGAGGGAGGGAGGTACAGAACAGGGCTGGGTTCTTCTAGAGGAGGGAGGTACAAAACAGGGCTGTTCTAGTGGAGGGAGGTACAGAACAGGGTTGTTCTAGTGGAGGGAGGTACAGAACAGGGCTGGGTTCTTCTAGTGGAGGGAGGCTAGTGAGTGGGTCCTCTGGGGGGAGGCAGTGGTCCTCTGGTAGGGGGTACAGAACTAGTGGTCCTCTGGTGGGGGTACTAGTGGTCCTCTGGTGGGGGCTAGTGGAGGGTTCTTCTAGACAGGGAGGTACAGAACAGGTCTTCTGGTGGCTAGTGGTCCTCTGGTGGGGGTACTAGTGGTCCTCTGGTGGGGGCTAGTGGTCCTCTGGGGGAGGTACAGAACAGTGGTCCTCTGGTGGGGGCTAGTGGTCCTCTGGTGGGGGCTAGTGGAGGTGGGGAGACAGTGGTCCTCTGGTGGGGGCTAGTGGTCCTCTGGTGGGGGCTAGTGGTCCCTGGTGGGGGCTAGTGGTCCTCTGGTGGGGGCTAGTGGTCCTCTGGTGGGGGCTAGTGGAGGGAGACTGTGGTCCTCTGGTGGGGGCTAGTGGAGGGAGACTGTGGTCCTCTGGTGGGGCTAGGGAGGGAGACTAGTGGTCCTCTGGTGGGGGCTAGTGGTCCTCTGGTGGGGGCTAGTGGAGGGAGACAGTGGTCCTCTGGTGGGGGCTAGTGGTCCTCTGGTGGGGGCTAGTGGAGGGAGACAGTGGTCCTCTGGTGTGGGCTAGTGGTCCTCTGGTGGAGGCTAGTGGAGGGAGACAGTGGTCCTCTGGTGGGGGCTAGTGGTCCTCTGGTGTGGGCTAGTGGAGGAAGACAGTGGTCCTCTGGTGGGGGCTAGTGGTCCTCTGGTGGAGGCTAGTGGAGGGAGACAGTGGTCCTCTGGTGGGGGCTAGTGGTCCTCTGGTGGAGGCTAGTGGAGGGAGACTGTGGTCCTCTGGTGGGGGCTAGTGGTCCTCTGGTAGGGGCTAGTGGTCCTCTGGTAGGGGCTAGTGGTCCTCTGGTAGGGGCTAGTGGAGGGAGACAGTGGTCCTCTGGTGTGGGCTAGTGGAGGGAGACTGTGGTCCTCTGGTGGGGGCTAGTGGTCCTTAGCTAGTGGAGGAGACTGGTAGGGGCTAGTGGAGGGAGACTGTGGTCCTCTGGTAGGGGCTAGTGGAGGGAGACTGTGGTCCTCTGGTAGGGGCTAGTGGTCCTCTGGTAGGGGCTAGTGGTCCTCTGGTGGGGGCTAGTGGAGGGAGACTGTGGTCCTCTGGTAGGGGCTAGTGGTCCTCTGGTAGGGGCTTGTGGAGGGAGACTGTGGTCCTCTGGTAGGGGCTAGTGGTCATCTGGTAGGGGCTTGTGGAGGGAGACTGTGGTCCTCTGGTAGGGGCTAGTGGTCCTCTGGTAGGGGCTAGTAGAGGGAGACTGTGGTCCTCTGGTAGGGGCTAGTAGAGGGAGACTGTGGTCCTCTGGTAGGGGCTAGTAGAGGGAGACTGTGGTCCTCTGGTAGGGGCTAGTGGAGGGAGACTGTGGTCCTCTGGTAGGGGCTAGTGGTCCTCTGGTTTAAATTGCCATTTACTCACAGTTCTGAATGACCAGGTTTCATGTCACAACAATAAACAGTGTTTAAGAGTAGTTTAAAACCACATGGTCACGGTAGTCATCATTTTAACTGATCATTTGTCCTTAATCCCATTTTCCCCTACCTTGGTGTCTCTCAGAGGACGGAGAAGCTGCTGGAGACCATCGACCAGCTGTTCCTGGAGTTCTCTAAGAGGTCAGCTCCCTTTAACAACTGGATGGAAGGAGCCATGGAAGACCTGCAAGACATGTTTATAGTTCACACTGTGGATGAAATCCAGGTAAAGACATGTTCACACTGTGGATGAAATCCAGGTAAAGACATGTTCATAGTTCACACTGTGGATGAAATCCAGGTAAAGACATGTTCATAGTTCACACTGTGGATGAAATCCAGGTAAAGACATGTTCACACTGTGGATGAAATCCAGGTAAAGACAGTTCACACTGTGGATGAAATCCAGGTAAAGACATGTTTATAGTTCACACTGTGGATGAAATCCAGGTAAAGACATGTTCATGTGGATGACCAGGGATGACATTCCAGGAAATCCAGGTAAAGAGTTCACACTGTGGATGAAATCCAGGTAAAGACATGTTCACACTGTGGATGAAATCCAGGTAAAGACATGTTTATAGTTCACACTGTGGACGACATCCAGGTAAAGACAGTTCACACTGTGGATGACATCCAGGTAAAGACATGTTTATAGTTCACACTGTGGATGAAATCCAGGTAAAGACATGTTTATAGTTCACACTGTGGATGAAATCCAGGTAAAGACATGTTCATAGTTCACACTGTGGATGACATCCAGGTAAAGACATGTTCACACTGTGGATGAAATCCAGGTAAAGACAGTTCACACTGTGGATGAAATCCAGGTAAAGACAGTTCACACTGTGGATGAAATCCAGGTAAAGACATGTTTATAGTTCACACTGTGGATGAAATCCAGGGTAAAGACATGTTCACACTGTGGATGAAATCCAGGTAAAGACATGTTTATAGTTCACACTGTGGATGACATCCAGGTAAAGACAGTTCACACTGTGGATGACATCCAGGTAAAGACATGTTTATAGTTCACACTGTGGATGACATCCAGGTAAAGACAGTTCACACTGTGGATGACATCCAGGTAAAGACATGTTTATAGTTCACACTGTGGATGACATCCAGGTAAAGACATGTTTATAGTTCACACTGTGGATGACATCCAGGTAAAGACATGTTTATAGTTCACACTGTGGATGAAATCCAGGTAAAGACAGTTCACACTGTGGATGACATCCAGGGTAAAGACATGTTTATAGTTCAAACTGTGGATGAAATCCAGGTAAAGACATGTTTATAGTTCACACTGTGGATGACATACAGGTAAAGACAGTTCACACTGTGGATGACATCCAGGTAAAGACAGTTCACACTGTGGATGACATCCAGGGTAAAGACATGTTTATAGTTCACACTGTGGATGACATCCAGGTAAAGACATGTTTATAGTTCACACTGTGGATGACATCCAGGTAAAGACATGTTCATAGTTCACACTGTGGATGACATCCAGGTAAAGACATGTTTATAGTTCACACTGTGGATGACATCCAGGTAAAGACATGTTTATAGTTCACACTGTGGATGACATCCAGGTAAAGACATGTTTATAGTTCACACTGTGGATGACATCCAGGTAAAGACAGTTCACACTGTGGATGAAATCCAGGTAAAGACATGTTCACACTGTGGATGACATCCAGGTAAAGACATGTTTATAGTTCACACTGTGGATGAAATCCAGGTAAAGACATGTTCACACTGTGGATGACATCCAGGTAAAGACATGTTCACACTGTGGATGACATCCAGGTAAAGACATGTTTATAGTTCACACTGTGGATGAAATCCAGGTAAAGACAGTTCACACTGTGGATGAAATCCAGGTAAAGACAGTTCACACTGTGGATGACATCCAGGTAAAGACATGTTCATAGTTCACACTGTGGATGAAATCCAGGTAAAGACATGTTTATAGTTCACACTGTGGATGAAATCCAGGTAAAGACATGTTCACACTGTGGATGACATCCAGGTAAAGACATGTTTATAGTTCACACTGTGGATGACATCCAGGTAAAGACAGTTCACACTGTGGATGACATCCAGGTAAAGACATGTTTATAGTTCACACTGTGGATGAAATCCAGGTAAAGACATGTTTATAGTTCACACTGTGGATGAAATCCAGGTAAAGACATGTTTATAGTTCACACTGTGGATGAAATCCAGGTAAGGACATGTTCACACTGTGGATGAAATCCAGGTAAAGACATGTTCACACTGTGGATGAAATCCAGGTAAAGACAGTTCACACTGTGGATGACATCCAGGTAAAGACATGTTTATAGTTCACACTGTGGATGACATCCAGGTAAAGACATGTTCACACTGTGGATGACATCCAGGTAAAGACAGTTCACACTGTGGATGAAATCCAGGTAAAGACATGTTTATAGTTCACACTGTGGATGACATCCAGGGTAAAGACATGTTTATAGTTCACACTGTGGATGAAATCCAGGTAAAGACATGTTCATAGTTCACACTGTGGATGAAATCCAGGTAAAGACATGTTTATAGTTCACACTGTGGATGAAATCCAGGTAAAGACATGTTTATAGTTCACACTGTGGATGACATCCAGGTAAAGACATGTTCATAGTTCACACTGTGGATGACATCCAGGTAAAGACATGTTCACACTGTGGATGACATCCAGGGTAAAGACATGTTTATAGTTCACACTGTGGATGACATCCAGGTAAAGACATGTTTATAGTTCACACTGTGGATGAAATCCAGGTAAAGACAGTTCACACTGTGGATGACATCCAGGTAAAGACATGTTTATAGTTCACACTGTGGATGACATCCAGGTAAAGACATGTTTATAGTTCACACTGTGGATGAAATCCAGGTAAAGACAGTTCACACTGTGGATGACATCCAGGTAAAGACATGTTCACACTGTGGATGACATCCAGGTAAAGACATGTTTATAGTTCACACTGTGGATGAAATCCAGGTAAAGACATGTTTATAGTTCACACTGTGGATGACATCCAGGTAAAGACATGTTTATAGTTCACACTGTGGATGAAATCCAGGTAAAGACATGTTTATAGTTCACACTGTGGATGACATCCAGGTAAAGACATGTTTATAGTTCACACTGTGGATGACATCCAGGTAAAGACATGTTTATAGTTCACACTGTGGATGACATCCAGGTAAAGACATGTTCACACTGTGGATGAAATGTCATGTTCACACTATCAGATAGTAACATGATGCTCTGTTCCAGTCCCTTCCATTGTCTCCTATCAGACTGTAACATGATGCTGTGCTCCAAGTCCCTTCCATTGTCTCACACAGAGGATGAACATGATGCTGTGTTCAGTCCCTTCCATTGTCTCCTATCAGATAGTAACATGATGCTGTGTTCAGTCCCTTCCATTGTCTCCTATCAGATAGTAACATGATGCTGTGTTCCTTCCATTGTCTCCTATCAGATAGTAACATGATGCTGTGTTCCAGTCCCTTCCATTGTCTCCTATCAGATAGTAACATGATGCTGTGTTCAGTCCACTTCCATTGTCTCCTATCAGATAGTAACATGATGCTGTTCACACTTCCATTGTCTCCTATCAGATAGTAACATGATGCTGTTTCCAGTCCCTTCCATTGTCTCCTATCAGATAGTAACATGATGCTGTGTTCACCTTCCATTGTCTCCTATCAGAGGTAACATGATGTTTATGTTCCTTCCATTGTCTCATCAGATAGTAACATGATGCTGTGTTCCTTCCATTGTCTCCTATCAGATAGTAACATGATGCTGTGCTCCAGTCCCTTCCATTGTCTCCTAAAGACATGATGCTGTCACCTTCCATTGACTCCTATCAGACAAAACATGATGCTGTGTTCCAGTCCCTTCCATTGTCTCCTATCAGATAGTAACATGATGCTCTGTTCATGTTCAGTCCCTTCCATTGTCTGACTATCAGATAGTAACATGATGCTGTGTCCCACTTGGATTGTCTCCATCAAAGACATGATGCTGTGTTCCACTTCCATTGTCTCCTATAAAGAACATGATGCTGTGCTAGTTCCATTGTCTGACATCAGGAGTAAATGATGCTGTGTTCCAGTCCCTCCATTGTCTCCTATCAGATAGTAACATGATGCTGTGTTCCAGTCCCTTCCATTGTCTCATCAGGTAACATGATGCTGTGTTTTCCATTGTCTCATCAGATAGTAACATGATGCTGTGAAAGTCCCTTCCATTGTCTCCTATCAGATAGTAACATGATGCTGTGTTCCTTCCATTGTCTCCTATCAGATAGTAACATGATGCTGTGACAGTCCCTTCCATTGTCTCCTATCAGACAGTAACATGATGCTGTGTTCCTTCCATTGTCTCCTATCAGATAGTAACATGATGCTGTGCTCCAGTCCCTTCCATTGTCTCCTATCAGATAGTAACATGATGCTGTGTTCCTTCCATTGTCTCCTATCAGAGAGTAACATGATGCTGTGTTCCAGTCCCTTCCATTGTCTCCTATCAGATAGTAACATGATGCTGTGTTCCAGTCCCTTCCATTGTCTCCTATCAGATAGTAACATGATGCTGTGTTCCAGTCCCTTCCATTGTCTCCTATCAGATAGTAACATGATGCTGTGCTCCAGTCCCTTCCATTGTCTCCTATCAGATAGTAACATGATGCTGTGTTCCAGTCCCTTCCATTGTCTCCTATCAGATAGTAACATGATGCTGTGTTCCTTCCATTGTCTCCTATCAGATAGTAACATGATGCTGTGTTCCAGTCCCTTCCATTGTCTCCTATCAGATAGTAACATGATGCTGTGTTCCCTTCCATTGTCTCCTATCAGATAGTAACATGATGCTGTGTTCCAGTCCCTTCCATTGTCTCCTATCAGATAGTAACATGATGCTGTGCTCCAGTCCCTTCCATTGTCTCCTATCAGATAGTAACATGATTCCCGACTGTCTGGGCTGTATTTGTTTGACACCATGGCATGTCAGAACGCCGGATGACAACGCCGGTTCCTCTGTAACTCGGTCTGCTCTCCACCTCGCTCTGCAGAGCCTGATCTCAGCCCATGACCAGTTCAAGGCCACCCTTCCGGAGGCTGACTGCGAGAGACAGGCCATCCTGAGCATCTACACGGAGGTGCAGAAGATAGCCCAGAGCTACGGCATCTCTCCCAACCTCACCAACCCCTACAGTGACATCACACCGGCGGAGATAGGACTCAAATGGGACAAGGTAGCTACTAGCGTCTCTAGGGACACTGTCTGCGTCCCAAATGGGACTCGACTCCTTATAATAGAATATATTATAGCGCACTAATTTTAAACTAGAGCCATTTGGGATGCAGAAATGTCTGTTTTGTGTGTGTTGTACTGTGAATGTCTGTGTGTGTTGTACTGTGAATGTCTGTGTGTGTTGTACTGTGAATGTCTGTGTGTGTTGTACTGTGAATGTCTGTGTGTGTTGTACTGTGAATGTCTGTGTGTGTTGTACTGTGAATGTCTGTGTGTGTTGTACTGTGAATGTCTGTGTGTGTTGTACTGTGAATGTCTGTGTGTGTTGTACTGTGAATGTCTGTGTGTGTTGTACTGTGAATGTCTGTGTGTGTTGTACTGTGAATGTCTGTGTGTGTTGTACTGTGAATGTCTGTGTGTGTTGTACTGTGAATGTCTGTGTGTGTTGTACTGTGAATGTCTGTGTGTGTTGTACTGTGAATGTCTGTGTGTGTTGTACTGTGAATGTCTGTGTGTGTTGTACTGTGAATGTCTGTGTGTGTTGTACTGTGAATGTCTGTGTGTGCTGTACTGTGAATGTCTGTGTGTGTTGTACTGTGAATGTCTGTGTGTGTTGTACTGTGAATGTCTGTGTGTGTTGTACTGTGAATGTCTGTGTGTGTTGTACTGTGAATGTCTGTGTTAAAGCTCTTCAGTCTCGATCCTGGAGAACCTCATGGTATGCCGTGGGATTTCATTACAGCCCAGTGCTAACACACCTGATTCCCTAATCAACGGCTTGGTGATTCACTGATGAGTTGAATCAGGGGGTTTTGTGCTTGGCTATAACAAAAAAGTCCCAGGGACCAGTGGGATTGATCAAAACCTGTGTTCACTATAGACAGATTCCCAGACACAGATTAAGTCCTAGACTAAAAAAAAGGACTCAAATGAAGAAACCGTCCCATTGTGTTAACCAGGGATTAACCCTTTCTGTCCCGTTGATCAGGTGAAGAAGCTGGTTCCCCAGAGAAACAGTATTCTCCAGGAGGAACTAGCCAGACAGCACGCCAACGAACGTCTCAGACGCCAGTTTGCTGCCCAGGCCAACATCATCGGACCGTGGATCCAGACAAAGATGGAGGTGAGACAGACCTGTCCTGACCTCGGTCACCTGACGCCATGTCATGTACAACAGGCGGCACCTTAATCGGAGAGGACGGGCTCATTGTAGAATCAGTTCTGTTATACTCCCAGGCATTATTTTAACAGTTTTAGAAACTTTAGAGTTTTTCCTATCCAAATCAACCAATAATATACATATCCTAGCTTCTGGGCCTGAGTAGCAGGCAGTTTACTTTGGTCTTTTCATCCAGACGCCAAAATACTGCCCCCTTAAGAAGTTTTAAAGCGGCTGGAACTACATTAAGGTCCATTACAGACGTTACTATGAGCTGTCCTCCCCTCACCTGCCTCCTGTGCTGTACACCTGTAGGGATCTGTACCTTCTGGGGTTGGGAGGATCAATTCCATTTCAATTCAGTCCATTCATGTAATTTCAGTTGACTTCCTGAATGGACGTACTGGTAATGGAATTGATCCCCAACCGAACCCTGGCACCTAGGACCCAAGCTGCATACTGATTACCCACCAACCAACCAACTAAGCAACCATCCTGTCTTTAACAGATGCTCAACACTGGCCTGCAGCTCAGCGGATGTTCTGAACACGAACACAAATTCTACCTTCCAAAATGGCTCCCTATCCCCTTATATAGTGTCACTACTTTTGACCAGAGGCCTTACGGACCCTAGACAAAAAGTAGTGCACTATATTAGGGAATAGGGTGCCATTTTGTGATGCGTCCGATAGTGACGGCGACGGTCTTCTCCTCCTCTCTCCCACCAGGAGATCGGGCGTAGTTCCGTGGACATCGGAGGTTCTCTGGAGGACCAGATGAGTCATCTGAAGCAGTTTGAACAGGTCATCATCAACTACAAGTCCAACATCGACAAGCTGGAGGGAGACCATCAACACATCCAAGAGTCCCTGGTGTTCGACAACAAACACACCAACTACACCATGGAGGTACGTAGCTTATTGTGGGACTGGAACAATTCAGAGATCATTCTCACAAATAACATGTTGGGATCTGTTTTATGATCACGAAACCTTACTACTCTTGGCCTAGTGGTTAAGCTGTTGTTTTTCCACGTGGTAGACCCTGTGCTTGGCCTTCGGCCTTGTGCCCGGTAGACCGGGGTTCAGATCCCACCCTGTGCTGGGCCTTCAGCCTTGTGTCCGGTAGACCAGGGTTCAGATCCCACCCTGTGACTTGGCCTTCAGCCTTGTGCCCGGAAGAACAGGGTTCAGATCCCACCCTGTGACATGGCCTTGTGCCCGGAAGAACAGGGTTCAGATCCCACCCTGTGACTTGGCCTTCAGCCTTCAGATGCCCGGTAGAACAGGGTTCAGATCCCACCCTGTGACTTGGCCTTCGGCCTTGTGCCCGGTAGACCGGGGTTCAGATCCCATCCTGTGCTTGGCCTTCAGCCTTGTGCCCGGTAGAACAGGGTTCAGATCCCACCCTGTGACTTGGCCTTCAGCCTTGTGCCCGGAAAAAGAGGGTTCAGATCCCACCCTGTGCTTGGCCTTCAGCCTTGTGTCCGGTAGACCAGGGTTCAGATCCCACCCTGTGACTTGGCCTTCAGCCTTGTGCCCGGAAGAACAGGGTTCAGATCCCACCCTGTGACATGGCCTTGTGCCGGGTAGAACAGGGTTCAGATCCCACCCTGTGACTTGGCCTTCAGCCTTGTGCCCGGTAGAACAGGGTTCAGATCCCACCCTGTGACTTGGCCTTCGGCCTGTGCCCGGTAGACCGGGGTTCAGATCCCACCCTGTGCCTTGTGCCCGGTGTGAACAGGGTTCAGATCCCCACCCTTGACTTGGCCTTCAGCCTTGTGCCTTGATCCCACCTTGTGACCCTTGTGCCCGGTAGAACAGGGTTCAGATCCCACCCTGTGACTTGGCCTTCAGCCTTGTGCCCGGAAGAACAGGGTTCAGATCCCACCCTGTGACTTGGCCTTGTGCCCGGTAGACCAGGGTTCAGATCCCACCCTGTGACTTGGCCTTCAGCCTTGTGCCCGGAAGAACAGGGTTCAGATCTCACCCTGTGACTTGGCCTTGTGCCCGGTAGAACAGGGTTCAGATCCCACCCTGTGACTTGGCCTTCAGCCTTGTGCCTGGTAGACCAGGGTTCAGATCCCACCCTGTGACTTGGCCTTCAGCCTTGTGCCCGGTAGAACAGGGTTCAGATCCCACCCTGTGACTTGGCCTTCGGCCTTGTGCCCGGTAGAACAGGGTTCAGATCCCACCCTGTGACTTGGTCTTCGGCCTTGTGCCCGGTAGAACAGGGTTCAGATCCCACCCTGTGACTTGGCCTTCAGCCTTGTGCCCGGTAGAACAGGGTTCAGATCCCACCCTGTGACTTGGCCTTCGGCCTTGTGCCCGGAAGAACAGGGTTCAGATCCCACCCTGTGACTTGGCCTTGTGCCCGGTAGAACAGGGTTCAGATCCCACCCTGTGACTTGGCCTTCAGCCTTGTGCCCGGTAGAACAGGGTTCAGATCCCACCCTGTGACTTGGCCTTCAGCCTTGTGCCCGGAAGAACAGGGTTCAGATCCCACCCTGTGACTTGGCCTTCAGCCTTGTGCCCGGTAGACCGGGGTTCAGATCCCACCCTGTGACTTAGCCTTCGGCCTTGTGCCCGGTAGAACAGGGTTCAGATCCCACCCTGTGACTTGGCCTTCGGCCTTGTGCCCGGTAGAACAGGGTTCAGATCCCACCCTGTGACTTGGTCTTCGGCCTTGTGCCCGGTAGAACAGGGTTCAGATCCCACCCTGTGACTTGGCCTTCAGCCTTGTGCCCGGTAGAACAGGGTTCAGATCCCACCCTGTGACTTGGCCTTCAGCCTTGTGCCTGGTAGAACAGGGTTCAGATCCCACCCTGTGACTTGGCCTTCAGCCTTGTGCCCGGTAGACCGGGGTTCAGATCCCACCCTGTGACTTAGCCTTCGGCCTTGTGCCCGGTAGAACAGGGTTCAGATCCCACCCTGTGACTTGGTCTTCGGCCTTGTGCCCGGTAGAACAGGGTTCAGATCCCACCCTGTGACTTGGCCTTCAGCCTTGTGCCCGGTAGAACAGGGTTCAGATCCCACCCTGTGACTTGGCCTTCGGCCTTGTGCCCGGTAGACCGGGGTTCAGATCCCACCCTGTGACTTAACTTGGCCTTCGGCCTTGTGCCCGGTAGACCAGGGTTCAGATCCCACCCTGTGACTTGGCCTTCGGCCTTGTGCCCGGTAGAACAGGGTTCAGATACCACCCTGTGACTTGGCCTTCGGCCTTGTGCCCGGTAGAACAGGGTTCAGATCCCACCCTGTGACTTGGCCTTCGGCCTTATGCCTGGTAGACTGGTGTTCAGATCCCACCCTGTGACTTGGCCTTCGGCCTTGTGCCCGGTAGAACAGGGTTCAGATCCCACCCTGTGACTTGGCCTTCAGCCTTGAGATGCCCGGTAGAACAGGGTTCAGATCCCACCCTGTGACTTGGCCTTCGGCCTTGTGCCCGGAAGAACAGGGTTCAGATCCCACCCTGTGACTTGGCCTTGTGCCCGGTAGAACAGGGTTCAGATCCCACCCTGTGACTTGGCCTTCGGCCTTGTGCCCGGTAGACCGGGGTTCAGATCCCACCCTGTGCTTGGCCTTCGGCCTTGTGCCCGGTAGACCAGGGTTCAGATCCCACCCTGTGACTTGGCCTTCGGCCTTATGCCCGGTAGAACAGGGTTCAGATACCACCCTGTGACTTGGCCTTCGGCCTTGTGCCCGGTAGAACAGGGTTCAGATCCCACCCTGTGACTTGGCCTTCGGCCTTGTGCCCGGTAGACCGGGGTTCAGATCCCACCCTGTGACTTGGCCTTCGGACTTGTGCCCGGTAGACCAGGGTTCAGATCCCAGCCTGTGACTTGTCCTTCGGCCTTGTGCCTGGTAGACTGGTGTTCAGATCCCACCCTGTGACTTGGCCTTATGCCTGGTAGACTGGTGTTCAGATCCCACCCTGTGACTTGGCCTTCGGCCAAGGGGTTCAGATCTGGGGTTCAGATCCCACCCTGTGACTTGTGCCTGGTAGACCGGGGTTCAGATCCCACCCTGTGACTTGTGCCCGGTAGACCGGGGTTCAGATCCCACCCTGTGACTTGGCCTTCTTCCTCCTCTCTCTCTCTCTCTCTCTCTCTCTGTCTCCCCCTCTCTCCTCTCTCTCTCTCCCTGTCTCCCCCTCTCTCTCTCTCTCTCTCTCTCTCTCTCTCTCTCTCTCTCTCTCCCACTCCCTCTATCTCCCTGCAGCATATCCGTGTGGGTTGGGAGCAGCTGTTGACCACCATCGCTAGAACCATCAATGAGATCGAGACCCAGATTCTGACGCGCGACGCTAAAGGCATCAGCCAGCAACAGATGAACGAGTTCCGCCAGTCTTTCACTCACTTTGACAGGGTACTGTGTTTTCCAGTGTCCCTGACCCTAACTCACTTTGACAGGGTACTGTGTTTTCCAGTGTCCCTGACCTAACTCACTTTGACAGGGTACTGTGTTTTTCCAGTGTCCCTGACCCTAACTCACTGTGACAGGGTACTGTGTTTTTGCAGTGTCCTTGACCCTACCTCACTTTGACAGGGTACTGTGTTTTTCCAGTGTCCCTGACCCTAACTCACTTTGGCAGGGTACTGTACCCCTCTGTGTCCCTTCTCTGTGTCCCTTTGTGTCTTTCCTGTGTCCCTGACCCTAACCCACTTCGACAGGGTTGTGTACCCCTCTGTGTCCCTGACCCTAACCCACTTCGACAGGGTTGTGTACCCCTCTGTGTCCCTGACCCTAACCCACTTCGACAGGGTTGTGTACCCCTCTGTGTCCCTCCTAGTCTTTCCTGTGTCCCTGACCCTAACCCACTTCAACAGGGTTGTGTCCCCCTCTGTGTCCCTCCTAGTCTTTCCTGTGTCCCTGACCCTAACCCACTTCGACAGGGTTGTGTACCCCTCCGTGTCCCTGACCCTAACCCACTTTGACAGGGTTGTGTACCCCTCTGTGTCCCTCCTAGTCTTTCCTGTGTCCCTGACCCTAACCCACATAATTTACATTTACATTTAAGTCATTTAGCAGACGCTCTTATCCAGAGCGACTTACAAATTGGTGCATACACCTTAAGACATCCAGTGGAACAGCCACTTTACAATAGTGCATCTAAATCTTTTTAGGGGGGTGAGAAGGATTACTTACCCTATCCTAGGTATTCCTTGAAGAGGTGGGGTTTCAGGTGTCTCCGGAAGGTGGTGATTGACTCCGCTGTCCTGGCGTCGTGAGGGAGTTTGTTCCACCATTGGGGGCCAGAGCAGCGAACAGTTTTGACTGGGCTGAGCGGGAACTGTACTTCCTCAGTGGTAGGGAGGCGAGCAGGCCAGAGGTGGATGAACGCAGTGCCCTTGTTTGGGTGTAGGGCCTGATCAGAGCCTGGAGGTACTGAGGTGCCGTTCCCCTCACAGCTCCGTAGGCAAGCACCATGGTCTTGTAGCGGATGCGAGCTTCAACTGGAAGCCAGTGGAGAGAGCGGAGGAGCGGGGTGACGTGAGAGAACTTGGGAAGGTTGAACACCAGACGGGCTGCGGCGTTCTGGATGAGTTGTAGGGGTTTAATGGCACAGGCAGGGAGCCCAGCCAACAGCGAGTTGCAGTAATCAAGACGGGAGATGCGCCGCTTCCTGTGTGAGGCAGGGTCGTACTCTGCGGATGTTGTAGAGCATGAACCTACAGGAACGGGACACCGCCTTGATGTTAGTTGAGAACGTCAGGGTGTTGTCCAGGATCACGCCAAGGTTCTTAGCGCTCTGGGAGGAGGACACAATGGAGTTGTCAACCGTGATGGCGAGATCATGGAACGGGCAGTCCTTCCCCGGGAGGAAGAGGAGCTCCGTCTTGCTGAGGTTCAGCTTGAGGTGGTGATCCGTCATCCACACTGATATGTCTGCCAGACATGCAGAGATGCGATTCGCCACCTGGTCATCAGAAGGGGAAAGGAGAAGATTAATTGTGTGTCGTCTGCATAGCAATGATAGGAGAGACCATGTGAGGTTATGACAGAGCCAAGTGACTTGGTGTATAGCGAGAATAAGAGAGGCCTAGAACAGAGCCCTGGGGGACACCAGTGGTGAGAGCGCGTGGTGAGGAGACAGATTCTCGCCACGCCACCTGGTAGACGACCTGTCAGGTAGGACGCAATCCAAGCGTGGGCCGCCTGCCCTAGATGCCCAACTCGGAGAGGGTGGAGAGGAGGATCTGATGGTTCACAGTATCGAAGGCAGCCGATAGGTCTAGAAGGATGAGAGCAGAGGAGAGAGTTAGCTTTAGCAGTGCGGAGCGCCTCCGTGATACAGAGAAGAGCAGTCTCAGTTGAATGACTAGTCTTGAAACCTGACTGATTTGGATCAGAAGGTCATTCTGAGAGAGATAGCGGTAGAGCTGGCCAAGGACGGCACGCTCAAGAGTTTTGGAGAAAAGAGAGAAGGGATACTGGTCTGTAGTTGTTGACGTCGGAGGGATCGAGTGTAGGTTTTTTCAGAAGGGGTGCAACTCTCGCTCTCTTGAAGACGGAAGGGACGTAGCCAGCGGTCAGGGATGAGTTGATGAGCGAGGTGAGGTAAGGGAGAAGGTCTCCGGAAATGGTCTGGAGAAGAGAGGAGGGATAGGGTCAAGCGGGCAGGTTGTTGGGCGGCCGGCCGTCACAAGACGAGATTTCATCTGGAGAGAGAGGGAGAAAGAGGTCAGAGCATAGGGTAGGGCAGTGTGAGCAGAACCAGCGGTGTCGTTTGACTTAGCAAACGAGGATCGGATGTCGTCGACCTTCTTTTCAAAATGGTTGACGAAGTCATCTGCAGAGAGGGTTGTGTAACCCTCTGTGTCCCTGACCCTAACCCACTTCTACAGTGTTGTGTACCCCTCTGTGTCCCTGACCCTAACCCACTTCGACAGGGTTGTGTACCCCTCTGTGTCCCTGACCCTAACCCACTTCGACAGGGTTGTGTACCCCTCTGTGTCCCTGACCCTAACCCACTTCGACAGGGTTGTGTACCCCTCTGTGTCCCTGACCCTAACCCACTTCGACAGTGTTGTGTACCCCTCTGTGTCCCTGACCCTAACCCACTTCGACAGGGTTGTGTACCCCTCTGTGTCCCTGACCCTAACCCACTTCGACAGGGTTGTGTACCCCTCTGTGTCCCTGACCCTAACCCACTTCGACAGGGTTGTGTACCCCTCTGTGTCCCTGACCCTAACCCACTTCGACAGGGTTGTGTACCCCTCTGTGTCCCTGACCCTAACCCACATCGACAGGGTTGTGTACCCCTCTGTGTCCCTGACCCTAACCCACTTCGACAGGGTTGTGTACCCCTCTGTGTCCCTGACCCTAACCCACATCGACAGGGTTGTGTACCCCTCTGTGTCCCTCCATGTCTTTCCTGTGTCCCTGACCCTAACCCACTTCGACAGGGTTGTGTCCCCCTCTGTGTCCCTCCTAGTCTTTCCTGTGTCCCTGACCCTAACCCACTTCGACAGGGTTGTGTACCCCTCTGTGTCCCTGACCCTAACCCACTTCGACAGGGTTGTGTCCCCCTCTGTGTCCCTGACCCTAACCCACTTCGACAGGGTTGTGTACCCCTCTGTGTCCCTGACCCTAACCCACTTCGACAGGGTTGTGTCCCCCTCTGTGTCCCTGACCCTAACCCACTTCGACAGGGTTGTGTCCCCCTCTGTGTCCCTGACCCTAACCCACTTCGACAGGGTTGTGTCCCCCTCTGTGTCCCTCCTAGTCTTTCCTGTGTCCCTGACCCTAACCCACATCGACAGGGTTGTGTCCCCCTCTGTGTCTTCAGTGTCTCTGTCCTTCTCCTGTGTGGTAATGACTGTTATATTGTTTCTAAGTCCAGGAAGGTAACTTATCTAACTCAAGGCCTTGACCGCTTGTGATTTGGAACTCACTTCTTAGTATTTTGTCAAATGTTTGTAATATTAGGGGACGTTACCGATCAAAACAACAATCCATCCTAATGACATTCAACTAACGTGCTCACTGTTACTGACACCATGGATCCTGTGTGTGTGTGGCTGTGTGGCTGCCTGCAGGACAGGTCTGGCAGACTGCCCTGTGAGGAGTTCAGAGCTTGCCTGATCAGTCTGGGTGAGACATAACAACCAGGTACTGACCAAACTATGTGCACCTGTTACTATTAACCACTAAATCCTTCCTCTGGCATGGCAGCAGTCACATGTTGTGTTTCAGATATCTGCAGTACCACCATTCAACACTAGTTGTGTTTCAGATAACTGCAGTACCACCATTCAACACTAGTTGTGTTTCAGATAACTGCAGTACCACCATTCAACACTAGTTGTGTTTCAGATAACTGCAGTACCACCATTCAACACTAGTTGTGTTTCAGATAACTGTTTCAGATGACTGCAGTACCACCATTCAACACTAGTTGTGTTTCAGAATAATAATATATATAATAATATAATGAAGTGACTTGTTCTCTGGAGGAGGTTAATGATGGTTCCAGTCACACTCCTACTGAGACTCTTTATGACCTGATCCTAGATCACCACTCCTACTGAGACTCTTTATGACCTGATCCTAGATCAACACTCCTACTGAGACTCTTTATGACCTGATCCTAGATCACCACTCCTACTGAGACTCTTTATGACCTGATCCTAGATTACCACTCCTACTGAGACTCTTTATGACCTGATCCTAGATCACCACTCCTACCGAGACTCTTTATGACCTGATGATCCTGATCCCTAGATCACCACTCCTACTGAGACTCTTTATGACCTGATCCTAGATCACCACTCCTACTGAGACTCTTTATGACCTGATCCTAGATCACCACTCCTACTGAGACTCTTTATGACCTGATCCTAGATCACCACTCCTACTGAGACTCTTTATGACCTGATCCTAGATCACCACTCCTACTGAGACTCTTTATGACCTGATCCTAGATCACCACTCCTACTGAGACTCTTTATGACCTGATCCTAGATCACCACTCCTACTGAGACTATGACCTGATCCTAGATCACCACTCCTACTGAGACTCTTTATGACCTGATCCTAGATCACCACTCCTACTGAGACTACGACCTGATCCTAGATCACCACTCCTACTGAGACTCTTTATGACCTGATCCTAGATCACCACTCCTACTGAGACTCTTTATGACCTGATCTTAGATCAACACTCCTACTGAGACTCTTTATGACCTGATCACCACTCCTACTATGAGACTATGACCTGATCCTAGATCACCACTCCTACTGAGACTCTTTATGACCTGATCCTAGATCACCACTCCTACTGAGACTCTTTATGACCTGATCCTAGATCACCACTCCTACTGAGACTCTTTA
This sequence comes from Oncorhynchus keta, assembly GCF_023373465.1. Lineage (NCBI taxonomy): Eukaryota > Metazoa > Chordata > Actinopteri > Salmoniformes > Salmonidae > Oncorhynchus > Oncorhynchus keta. The sequence goes on along the minus strand of NW_026287276.1, from coordinate 160,079 downwards.
TGACCTGATCCTAGATCACCACTCCTACTGAGACTCTATGACCTGATCCTAGATCACCACTCCTACTGAGACTATGACCTGATCCTAGATCACCACTCCTACTGAGACGGTCCCTGAATACGGGCCCAGATGTGTATATATAGTATTGTGTAGTGTATATATAGTATTGTGTGTGCTGTATCCAGTTGTTTGTGCTGTAGGTATCGTTGAATATCTCTCTCTCTGTTAGAGAAACAATGACATGGTGTTATCACAGGCTCTCCTCTCATCAAAGACACTAAATTAATGATATTTTCTCTCTCTCTGTTCTTTGTCTTGTGCTTCTTGTCACTGTCTGCCTGTCTGTGTGTCCGCCTGTCCGTATGGCTGTACGTCCGTCTGTCTCCCATACCTCTCTCCTCTCCTTGTCATATCCTCTCTCCCCCCTCCCTCCCAATACCTCTCTTCCTCTCCTTGTCATATCCTCTCTCCCCCCTCCCTCCCAATACCTCTCCTCCTCTCTTTGTCATATCCAGATCACTCCCCTGAGACTCTTTATGACCTGATCCTCATCCTCCTCCTCCTCTTTATGACCTGACCACCTCACCTACTCCTCCTGAGACTCTTTATCCTGATCTCTACCTCTCTACTCCTCCCTCCTCCACTCTCTACTCCTCCCTCCTCCTCCTCTCCCTCCTTTTCCACCTCTCTACTCCTCCCTCCTCTCCTTCCTCCTCCACCTCTCTACTCCTTCCTCCCCTCCTCTCCCTACTCCTCCTCTCCCTCCTCTTCCTCCCTCCTCCTCCTCCTCCTCCTCTCCCTCCTCCTCCCTCCCTCCTCTTCCTCCTCCTCCTCCTCCTCCCCTCCCCCTCCTCTCTCCCTCCTCCTCATCCTCCTCTCCACCCTGCAGAAGAAGAAAGGAGGCATGGAGACAGATGACTTCAGAGCCTGTCTGATCTCCATGGGCTATGATCTGGTAAATACATCTGACTGTCATAGGACTGTTATAAGACTGTCATAGGACTGCCATAGGACTGTCATAGGACTGTCATAGGACTGTCATAAGACTGCCATAGGACTGTCATAGGACTGTCATAGGACTGTTATAAGACTGCCATAGGACTGCCATAGGGCTGTCATAGGACTGCCATAGGGCTGTCATCGGACTGCCATAGGACTGCCATAGGGCTGTCATAGGACTGTCATAGGACTGTCATAAGACTGCCATAGGACTGTCATAGGACTGTCATAGGACTGTCATAAGACTGTCATAGGACTGTCATAGGACTGTCATAGGACTGTCATAGGACTGTCATAGGACTGTCATAGGACTGCCATAGGACTGTCATTGGACTGTTATAAGACTGTCATAGGACTGTCATAAGACTTCCATAGGACTGTCATAGGACTGTCATAGGACTGTCATAGGACTGGCATAGGACTGTCATAAGACTGTCATAGGACTGTCATAGGACTGTCATAGGACTGCCATAGGACTGTCATAGGACTGCCATAGGACTGTCATAGGACTGTCATAGGACTGTTATAAGACTGTCATAGGACTGTCATAGGACTGTCATAGGACTGTCATAGGACTGTCATAAGACTGTCATAGGACTGCCATAGGACTGTCGTAGGACTGTCATAGGACTGTCATAAGACTGCCAAAGGACTGCCATAGGACTGTCATAGGACTGTCATAGGACTGCCATAGGACTGCCATAGGACTGTCATCGGACTGTCATCGGACTGTCATAGGACTGCCATAGGACTGTCATCGGACTGTCATAGGACTGCCATAGGACTGCCATAGGACTGCCATAAGACTGTCATCGGACTGCCATAGGACTGTCATAAGACTGTCATAGGACTGTTATAAGACTGTCATCGGACTGCCATAGGACTGCCATAGGACTGCCATAAGACTGTCATCGGACTGTCATAGGACTGCCATAGGACTGTTATAAGACTGTCATCGGACTGTCATAGGACTGCCATAAGACTGTCATAGGACTGTCATAGGACTGTCATAGGACTGTCATAGGACTGTCATAGGACTGTTATAGGACTGTCATAGGACTGCCATAAGACTGCCATAGGACTGTCATAAGACTGTCATAGGACTGTCATAGGACTGTTATAGGACTGCCATAGGACTGTCATAGGACTGTCATAGGACTGTCATAAGACTGTCATAGGACTGTCATAGGACTGTCATAGGACTGTCATAAGACTGTCATAGGACTGTCATAGGACTGCCATAGGACTGTCATAAGACTGTCATAGGACTGTTATAAGACTGTCATAGGACTGCCATAGGACTGCCATAGGACTGTTATAGGACTGTCATAGGACTGTTATAAGACTGTCATAGGACTGCCACAAAAATGTCTGTCACTGTTTAAGTAACCTTAATCTTTAAAAGTGACTTTCATCAGAATGATCAACATTATCTGTCAGTGTATTTAAAACTGTTGATCCTGATCCAAAATGGCGTCCAGATACGCTGAGTATCGGTGTCAACGGTATTTCTATTCCAGGGCAGCAGCACTCAGTAGCTGGTAAGGCCAGCTGGTAGTGTCACTCAGTAGCTGGTAAGGCCAGCTGGTAGTGTCACTCAGTAGCTGGTAAGGCCAGCTGGTAGTGTCACTCAGTAGCTGGTATGGCCAGCTGGTAGTGTCACTCAGTAGCTGGTAAGGCCAGCTGGTAGTGTCACTCAGTAGCTGGTAAGGCCAGCTGGTAGTGTCACTCAGTAGCTGGTATGGCCAGCTGGTAGTGTCACTCAGTAGCTGGTAAGGCCAGCTGGTAGTGTCACTCAGTAGCTGGTAAGGCCAGCTGGTAGTGTCACTCAGTAGCTGGTAAGGCCAGCTGGTAGTGTCACTCAGTAGCTGGTGTCAGCTGGTAGTGTCACTCAGTAGCTGGTAAGGCCAGCTGGTAGTGGTAGTGTCACTCTGGTAGCTGGTAAGGCCAGCTGGTAGTGTCACTCAGTAGCTGGTAAGGCCAGCTGGTAGTGTCACTCAGTAGCTGGTAAGGCCAGCTGGTAGTGTCACTCAGTAGCTGGTAAGGCCAGCTGGTAGTGTCACTCAGTAGCTGGTAAGGCCAGCTGGTAGTGTCACTCAGTAGCTGGTAAGGCCAGCTGGTAGTGTCACCAGTAGCTGGTATGGCCAGCTGGTAGTGTCACTCAGTAGCTGGTATGGCCAGCTGGTAGTGTCACTCAGTAGCTGGTAAGGCCAGCTGGTAGTGTCACTCAGTAGCTGGTAAGGCCAGCTGGTAGTGTCACTCAGTAGCTGGTAAGGCCAGCTGGTAGTGTCACTCAGTAGCTGGTAAGGCCAGCTGGTAGTGTCACTCAGTAGCTGGTATAGGCCAGCTGGTAGTGTCACTAGCTGGTACTGGCCAGCTGGTAGTGTCACTCAGTATGGTATGGCCAGCTGGTAGTGTCACTCAGTAGCTGGTAAGGCCAGCTGGTAGTGTCACTCAGTAGCTGGTAAGGCCAGCTGGTAGTGTCACTCAGTAGCTGGTAAGGCCAGCTGGTAGTGTCACTCAGTAGCTGGTAAGGCCAGCTGGTAGTGTCACTCAGTAGCTGGTAGGCCAGCTGGTAGTGTCACTCAGTAGCTGGTAAGGCCAGCTGGTAGTGTCACTCAGACCTGGTAAGGCCAGCTGGTAGTGTCACTGTAGCTGGTATAAGCTGGTAGTGTCACTCAGTAGCTGGTAAAATGCTGGTAGTGTCACTCAGTAGCTGGTAACCCAGCTGGTAGTGTCACTCAGTAGCTGGTATCCAGCTGGTAGTGTCACTCAGTAGCTGGTAAGGCCAGCTGGTAGTGTACTGGTATGGCCAACAGTAGCTGGTAGCTGGTAGTGTCACTCAGTAGCTGGTATGGCCAGCTGGTAGTGTCACTCAGTAGCTGGTAAGGCCAGCTGGTAGTGTCACTCAGTAGCTGGTATGGCCAGCTGGTAGTGTCACTCAGTAGCTGGTATGGCCAGCTGGTAGTGTCACTCAGTAGCTGGTAAGGCCAGCTGGTAGTGTCACTCAGTAGCTGGTATGGCCAGCTGGTAGTGTCACTCAGTAGCTGGTAAGGCCAGCTGGTAGTGTCACTCAGTAGCTGGTAAGGCCAGCTGGTAGTGTCACTCAGTAGCTGGTAAGGCCAGCTGGTAGTGTCACTCAGTAGCTGGTAAGGCCAGCTGGTAGTGTCACTCAGTAGCTGGTAAGGCCAGCTGGTAGTGTCACTCAGTAGCTGGTATGGCCAGCTGGTAGTGTCACTCAGTAGCTGGTATGGCCAGCTGGTAGTGTCACTCAGTAGCTGGTAAGGCCAGCTGGTAGTGTCACTCAGTAGCTGGTAAGGCCAGCTGGTAGTGTCACTCAGTAGCTGGTAAGGCCAGCTGGTAGTGTCACTCAGTAGCTGGTATGGCCAGCTGGTAGTGTCACTCAGTAGCTGGTAAGGCCAGCTGGTAGTGTCACTCAGTAGCTGGTATGGCCAGCTGGTAGTGTCACCCAGTAGCTGGTATGGCCAGCTGGTAGTGTCACTCAGTAGCTGGTATGGCCAGCTGGTAGTGTCACTCAGTAGCTGGTATGGCCAGCTGGTAGTGTCACTCAGTAGCTGGTATGGCCAGCTGGTAGTGTCACTCAGTAGCTGGTATGGCCAGCTGGTAGTGTCACTCAGTAGCTGGTAAGGCCAGCTGGTAGTGTCACTCAGTAGCTGGTAAGGCCAGCTGGTAGTGTCACTCAGTAGCTGGTATGGCCAGCTGGTAGTGTCACTCAGTAGCTGGTATGGCCAGCTGGTAGTGTCACTCAGTAGCTGGTATGGCCAGCTGGTAGTGTCACCCAGTAGCTGGTATGGCCAGCTGGTAGTGTCACTCAGTAGCTGGTAAGGCCAGCTGGTAGTGTCACTCAGTAGCTGGTGTGTCTCAAATGGCTCTCTGTTCACTATTTAGTGCACTATGAAGGGAATAGGTAGTGCACTATACCCTTTACCAGGGGACATAGGTAGTATCAATAGGGAATAGTAATGTATCACTATTTATGGGGAATAGGTAGTGCACTATATAGGGAATAGGTAGGACATGAGTGTGGTAGGACATGAGGTAATGTGCACTATATAGGTATCAAACATAGAATAGGTAGTGGACTATATAGGGAATAGGTAGTGCACTATATAGGGAATAGGTAGTGCACTATGAAGGGAATAGGTAGTGCACTATATAGGGAATAGGTAGTGCACTATATAGGGTAGGTTGTGCACTCTATAGGGAATAGGTAGTGCACTATATAGGGAATAGGTAGTGGACTATATAGGGAATAGGTGGTGCACTATGAAGGGAATAAGTAGTGCACTATATATGGAATAGGTAGTGCACTATATAGGGAATAGGTAGACTGGTCTCTCTTTGTAGTGTACAGATAACAGACATGAGTAATGTATCAAACATAACCCTTTATCAGGTAGGACATGAGTAATGTATCAAACATTACCCTTTACCAGGTAGGACATGAGTAATGTATCAAACATAACCCTTTACCAGGTAGGACATGAGTAATGTATCAAACATTACCCTTTATCAGGTAGGACATGAGTAATGTATCAAACATTACCCTTTACCAGGTAGGACATGAGTAATGTATCAAACATTACCCTTTACCAGGTAGGACATGAGTAATGTATCAAACATTACCCTTTACCAGGTAGGACATGAGTAATGTATCAAACATTACCCTTTATCAGGTAGGACATGAGTAATGTATCAAACATTACCCTTTATCAGGTAGGACATGAGTAATGTATCAAACATTACCCTTTATCAGGTAGGACATGAGTAATGTATCAAACATTACCCTTTATCAGGTAGGACATGAGTAATGTATCAAACATTACCCTTTACCAGGTAGGACATGAGTAATGTATCAAACATTACCCTTTACCAGGTAGGGCATGAGTAATGTATCAAACATAACCCTTTATCAGGTAGGACATGAGTAATGTATCAAACATTACCCTTTACCAGGTAGGACATGAGTAATGTATCAAACATTACCCTTTATCAGGTAGGACATGAGTAATGTATCAAACATTACCCTTTATCAGGTAGGACATGAGTAGCACAGCCATCTTATCTGTCTGTTATTCTCAACCTGATTGACTCAATGTTAGCCTGGTTCCAGATCAGTTTGTTAAGTCACCTGACAATGACCTTATGTATTGGCAAGACAGCTCAAACAGATCTGGGACCTGGCTTAAATCAATGTGTCTGTTGTCATGCTGTAGCCTGGGTTCCACTCCTCTGTGTCTCTCTGAGTTTGCCCGCATCATGTCTCTAGTGGATCCCACTCTGTCTTAAATCAAGTCTGTTCCAGTCCTTCGTTGACTTCCTGACTCCTCTCTCTGTGACACCTCTCTGTCTCTCTCCTCCTTCAAGATCCTGTCTCTGATCAGGTGGGTCCTCTGTGTCTGATGGCTCCTCTGTGTCTCCTCTGTGTCTCTCTCACTGGCTTCCTTTCTGTCTCTCTCACTGGCTTCCTCTCTGTCTCTCTCACTGGCTTCCTCTCTGTGTCTCTCACTGGCTTCCTCTCTGTCTCTCTCACTCGCTTCCTCTCTGTCTCTCTCACTCGCTTCCTCTCTGTCTCTCTCACTCGCTTCCTCTCTGTCTCTCTCACTGGCTTCCTCTCTGTCTCTCTCACTCGCTTCCTCTCTGTCTCTGTCTGTCTCTCTGTCTCTCTCACTCACTTCCTCTCTGTCTCTCTCACTCGCTTCCTCTCTGTCTCTCTCACTCACGCTTCCTCTCTGTCTCTCTCACTCACTTCCTCTGTGTCTCTCTCACTCGCTTCCTCTCTGTCTCTCTCACTCGCTTCCTCTGTGTCTCTCTCACTCGCTTCCTCTCTGTCTCTCTCACTTGCTTCCTCTCTGTCTCTCTCACTCACTTCCTCTCTGTCTCTCTCACTCACTTCCTCTGTGTCTCTCTCACTCGCTTCCTCTCTCTGTCTCTCTCACTCGCTTCCTCTCTGTCTCTCTCACTCGCTTCCTCTGTGTCTCTCTCACTCGCTTCCTCTGTGTCTCTCTCACTCGCTTCCTCTGTGTCTCTCTCACTCGCTTCCTCTCTGTCTCTCTCACTCACTTCCTCTCTGTCTCTCTCACTCGCTTCCTCTCTGTCTCTCTCACTCGCTTCCTCTCTGTCTCTCTCACTCGCTTCCTCTCTGTCTCTCATTTCCTCTCTGTCTCTCTCACTCACTTCCTCTCTGTCTCTCTCACTCGCTTCCTCTGTGTCTCTCTCACTCGCTCTTCCTCTCTGTCTCTCTCACTCGCTTCCTCTCTGTCTCTCTCACTCGCTTCCTCTGTGTCTCTCTCACTCGCTTCCTCTGTGTCTCTCTCACTCGCTTCCTCTCTGTCTCTCTCACTCGCTTCCTCTGTGTCTCTCTCACTCGCTTCCTCTCTGTCTCTCTCTCACTCCTCTCTGTCTTCCTCTCTGTCTCTCTCTCTCGCTTCCTCTGTGTCTCTCTCACTCGCTTCCTCTCTCTCTCTGTCTCTCTCACTCGCTTCCTCTCTGTCTCTCTCACTCTCCCTCTCTGTCTCTCTCACTCGCTTCCTCTCTGTCTCTCTCACTCACTTCCTCTGTGTCTCTCTCACTCCTCTGTGTCTCTTTCACTCCTTCTCTGTGTCTCTCTCACTCGCTTCCTCTGTGTCTCTTTCACTCGCTTCCTCTGTGTCTCTTTCACTCGCTTCCTCTGTGTCTCTTTCACTCGCTTCCTCTGTGTCTCTGTCACTCGCTTCCTCTGTGTCTCTTTCACTCGCTTCCTCTGTGTCTCTTTCACTCGCTTCCTCTCTGTCTCTGTCTGTCTCTTCCTCTCTGTCTCTGTCTGTCTCTTCCTCTCTGTCTCTGTCTGTCTCTTCCTCTCTGTCTCTGTCACTCGCTTCCTCTCTGTCTCTGTCTGTCTCTTCCTCTCTGTCTCTCTCTGTCTCTTCCTCTCTGTCTCTGTCTGTCTCTTCCTCTCTGTCTCTGTCACTCGCTTCCTCTCTGTCTCTGTCTGTCTCGTCCTCTTTCACCCGTTTCCTTTATCCGTCTCGTGCATGCTTACTCTCTCGAGCACTTTCTCTCTCTCTAGTCAAGTCACGTCACAATTTATTTTAAAGTTTATTTTACGACGTCATCTCAAATGTGTTGTATCCTTTTCCATTAGCCCTTCATCCTGCTGGAGGAGCTGCGTAGAGAGCTGCCCCCTGAGCAGGCAGAGTACTGTATCTCCAGGATGCCCCTGTACAATGGGCCTGACGGGGTCCCAGGGGCTCTGGACTACACTGCCTTCTCCACGGCCCTCTATGGGGAGAGCGACCTCTAGCTTCACACACCAGAAATGCACCCTGACCTTGTGTCAGTCTCGCTCCGTTTTGTTCCACACATTTACATCTAAAAATGATTTGACCGGTACTAAAGGGAGTTATATTTTTGAGAAATACAAAGCATTTTAAAGCCGTTTCATGAGTGTATGATTTTTAAAAAGAGTAGGGAGAAATATTTATTTCAAAGGACTGAGCAGGATTCATTCACTAGATTAAAAAAAAAAATTATGACTCAGTAAATGTGAAATTTACATGTGAGTCACATAAAAGTAAACAAATTCAAGTAACTTACACATAAATGTAACTTACACTAAACCTATTTACACATAAAAAGTAACTTACACATAAAAAGTAACTGACACAAGAAGAATTACACAAAAAGTTACACATAAAATGTAACTTACACATAAGAAGTAACTGACACATAAGAAGCGCTACTAAGTTATTTGCTAGTCACCTATGGAGACCTAAAGATATGCATTTATGAGAAGCTTGTATTGTATCAGTGTTTGCACTCTTCTAAATTAGTACATAAAAAACACGTTTTTGCCCCATCTGTTCAGTGTCTAAAATGAATGAAAAAGGACCCAGTATGTTAGCCTGGTCTCAGATCTGATCTAACCTAGCCTGGTCTCAGATCTGATCCCACAGCCTGGTCTCAGATCTGATCTCACCTAGCCTGGTGTCAGTTACATTATAATCCCACCCAGACTACATTATAATCCCCCAGGCTACATTATAATCCCCCAGACTACATTATAATCCCCCCAGACTACATTATAATCCCCCAGACTACATTATAATCCCACCCAGACTACATTATAATCCCCCCAGGCTACATTATAATCCCCCCAGGCTACATTATAATCCCCCCAGACTACATTATAATCCACCCAGACTACATTATAATCCACCCAGACTACATTATAATCCCACCCAGACTACATTATAATCCCCCCAGACTACATTATAATCCCCCCAGGCTACATTATAATCCCCCCAGGCTACATTATAATCCCCCAGGCTACATTATAATCCCCCCAGGCTACATTATAATCCCCCCAGGCTACATTATAATCCCCCCAGGCTACATTATAATCTCCCCAGGCTACATTATAATCCCCCCAGGCTACATTATAATCCCCCCAGACTACATTATAATCCCCCCAGGCTACATTATAATCCCCCCAGGCTACATTATAATCCCCCCAGGCTACATTATAATCCCCCCAGGCTACATTATAATCCCCCCAGGCTACATTATAATCTCCCCAGGCTACATTATAATCCCCCCAGGCTACATTATAATCCCCCCAGGCTACATTATAATCCACCCAGGCTACATTATAATCCCCCAGGCTACATTATAATCCCCCAGAATCTACATTATAATCCCCCAGGCTACATTATAATCCCCCAGGCTACATTATAATCCCCCAGACATTATAATCTACATTATAATCCCCCAGGCTACATTATAATCTCCCAGGCTACATTATAATCCCCCAGGCTACATTATAATCCACCCAGGCTACATTATAATCCCCCAGGCTACATTATAATCCCCCTGTTTGCTACATTATAATCCCCCAGACTACATTATAATCCACCCAGGCTACATTATAATTCACCCAGACTACATTATAATCCACCCAGACTGTTCACATTATAATCCCCCAGGCTACATTATAATCCCCCAGGCTACATTATAATCCCCCAGGCTACATTATAATCCCCCAGGCTACATTATAATCCCCACCCAGGCTACATTATAATCCCCCAGGCTACATTATAATCCCCCCAGGCTACATTATAATCCCCCCAGACTACATTATAATCCACCCAGGCTACATTATAATCCCCCCAGGCTACATTATAATCCACCCAGGCTACATTATAATCCCACCCAGACTACATTATAATCCCCCAGGCTACATTATAATCCACCCAGGCTACATTATAATCCCCCAGGCTACATTATAATCCCACCCAGGCTACATTATAATCCCACCCAGGCTACATTATAATCCCCCAGGCTACATTATAATCCCCCCAGGCTGCATTATAATCTCCCCACACTACATTATAATCCACCCAGGCTACATTATAATCCCACCCAGGCTACATTATAATTCATCCAGGCTACCAGTATGTCAAAACTGCAGAACTATTTATTGTCAAAACGAGTGAAAACTTGGGTTTCCTGATTAGAGTAGAGTCAAGTTTCCCCTGAAGGCTGATTTTGAGTCAGTCTAGCGTTTCTCCCCATTAATGTTTTGTGTCAAGCTTGGGGGAGGGGAACCTGATCCTAGGTCTGTACCTAGGGGAAGCTGATCCTAGGTCTGTACCTAGGGGAAACTTTCACCCCAGAGCCTCATGATATGGCAGAAACTAGGCTGTGTTGATGCCAGAAACAAAAATAATATAACTGTAAAATAACGAACTGTTTTGTCTGGGTAAAACTACAACATTTATAGTCCCCTCAGCAGCCGGTGTGGAGTCTGAAGTTATGAAGCGTTACTAGTGTTAAGGCAAACGAGCAGACAATAAACTCTTGTGATTAAAACGTGTTGGTTGTTTTTCTTCTGTTGTAGCTGGACGTTCTGAATATCCGAGTGATACCTGTCGATTACGGCCCAATACGGGCAGATGGACTTTTGGATTCTTTTAGGACATGTTTTTTCCCCCTTTCAGGTTTTACTTTCTAGCTTTTGTCAAGTAACGAAGAAAATAACAATCGAAATCAATACATTTTCAAGACATGATTTTAAACGCCTTATTTAAATTAAAAGGCTTTGTAATCTGTGTCAAAGCAGCGTTCCCTTTCAGAGAGCCGACACCTACAACATGTAATCAGATAGGTACAGGCACGTCATATCGGAGTCGTTCTTCTCCTGGAAGGACCTGAATGTTGCTCAATCAAACCTGCGCATGCGTGGTTCTGCAGCGTGCAGCGTGGTGCCGCCTGCGTGGTTCCGCAGCGTGCAGCGTGGTGCCGCCTGCGTGGTATCGCAGCGTGTAGCGTGGTTCCGCAGCGTGCAGCGTAGGTCCGCCTGCGTGGTTGTGCAGCTCCTCCACGCCAGACGGAGGAAAGTGATTTATGGACATTGAGTTGACAAGCGGCCGCCAGTAGGGTCAGAGTTGGTTGCTCTCTTCAGACACTTTTTGTTCCTTTGCAGTTAAAACAAGCAAAAGAAGAAGAATTACAACGCCATGGCTCCTACAATATATGAGAGTTCAACAACAAAAGGTAAACTGTTGCAACTTCCTGGTTTAGTATTTAGCTCGAGAGAGGAGCTGGCTGCCAAGCAGCTGTCAATGACTGGCTCGATTAGATGCAGTTGGTTAGTTTGCTGCATATCCACGTCAATTAACGGTCGACGTTTTTCCATCCAGCTACCCTAAATGACAAACGTTTTTATTTATTCATAGATAGATAGATAGATAGATAGATAGATAGATAGATAGATACATAGCAGCTAGTCAACATGTGCTGTCTGCATGTCCCCCTGCCTGGTAGAGTAACGTTAGCAAAACACTGGCAGAGAGATATAGATAGTAACTTGGGTCGCAATGTCAGGACACCAAACGTTTCCAGAACCGAACGGAAACGAAACGGGAGGGGGACCTGCATTTGTCCAATAGAAACTCTGGTGTTATTTGTAAAACTCGAGTTGAACTGAATTTGTAGAATATATAAACGCTCGTTTTAGTTGCAAAAGGTGTAACTACTGTTTCCATTGGACAAATTCATGTAAGTTTTTATCCCCGTTCCGTTTGTTTCCATTTTAAGAAACGTTTTACAACTGAACAGGCGTAATGAATACACCCATGACACGTGTAAACCACTTCCCTGTAAACAAGCGAGTAAACGAACATCTTATCTCGGTAATGGACAACTGGTGGGCCTTTTGTAGATCAACCCCCCTCCACAGAAATATATATATATATATATATATATATATATACAGTACCAGTCAAAGGTTTGGACACACCTACTCATTCCAGGGTTTTTCTTTATTTGATTTTTTAAACTATTTTTTACATTGTAGAATAATAGTGAAGACATCAACTATGGAATAACACATATGGAATCATGTAGTAACCAAAAAAAGTGTTAAACAAATCAAACTATATTTTATATTTGCGATTCTTCAAAGTAGCCACCCTTTGCCTTGATAACAGCCTGGCATTCTCTCAACCAGTTTATATAACCATATTAACATGTAATATGCTAACTGCAGAGCTTCACTAGAGGCTGAGCTCAGGGAGCTGTTGAGGAAGAGGATCATGATACTAGGATGGGAACATATTTATCATGTCATAACCATATTAACATGTCATATGTTGCTTACCTCAGGTAGTGGGCCTAGCAGACCTGCCCTAGAGGCTGAGCTCAGGGAGCTGTTGAGGAAGAGGATCATGATACTAGGATGGGAACATATTTATCATGTCATAACCATATTAACATGTCATATGTTGCTTACCTCAGGTAGTGGGCCTAGCAGACCTGCCCTAGAGGCTGAGCTCAGGGAGCTGTTGAGGAAGAGGATCATGATACTAGATGGAGGGATGGGCACCATGATCCAGGAGAGGCGATTGGAGGAGGAGCACTTCAGGGGGGAGGAGTTTAAAGACCACACCCACAGCCTGAAGGGCAACAACGACCTGCTGAGCATCACACAGAGTGACGTCATCTACAATATACACAAGGTACGGTGATGTCATCTACAATATACACAAGGTACGGTGATGTCATCTACAATATACACAAGGTACGGTGATGTCATCTACAATATACACAAGGTACGGTGATGTCATCTACAATATACACAAGGTACGGTGATGTCATCTACAATATACACAAGGTACAGTGATGTCATCTACAATATACACAAGGTACGGTGATGTCATCTACAATATACACAAGGTACGGTGATGTCATCTACAATATACACAAGGTACGGTGATGTCATCTACAATATACACAAGGTACGGTGATGTCATCTACAATATACACAAGGTACGGTGATGTCATCTACTATATACACAAGGTACGGTGATGTCATCTACAATATACACAAGGTACGGTGATGTCATCTACAATATACACAAGGTACGGTGATGTCATCTACAATATACACAAGGTACGGTGATGTCATCTACAATATACACAAGGTACGGTGATGTCATCTACAATATACACAAGGTACGGTGAGTGGAGTTAAAGAGTGGTTCACGTTATCCAGGACAGCAACACACTGTAAGGTTGCAAGTTCAAATCCCAGAGCGGACAAGGTACAAATCTGTCGTTCTGCCCCTGAACAAGGCAGTTAACCCACTGTTCCCCGGTAGGCCGTCGTTGTAAATAAGAATTTGTTCTTAACTGACTTGCCTGGTTAAATTAAAATGCACCTGTCTGTTACGCCCTAGTAATAATTAACCTGCACCTAGAATTGTTGATCTGTTATTGAGACGTATTTTCGGTCTTTTTGTGGGAGAGAGATAGACGGGCGGACAGGATGAGATGACCTCTTTTTGCTTGGTGAAACTCTGCTGCGTGGATAAGCATTGACGTTCCTCTCTTGTGTTTGTTCCTAGGAATATCTTCTGGCCGGGGCAGACATCATTGAGACCAACACTTTCAGTAGCACCTGTATCGCCCAGGCCGACTACGGACTGGGACACTTGGTAAGAGAACGGGGTCAGTGGGGCGGTCTGTAGAATAACACTCCGATGACCAATCAGAAGCTGTTATCGCAATATCAGATCACCCCAATCAGAAGCTGTTATCACAACATCAGATCACCAATCAAAAGCTGTTATCGCAACATCAGATCACCAATCAGAAGCTGTTATCGCAACATCAGATCACCAATCAGAAGCTGTTATCGCAACATCAGATCACCAATCAAAAGCTGTTATCGCAACATCAGATCACCAATCAAAAGCTGTTATCGCAAAATCAGATCACCCAATCAAAAGCTGTTATCGCAATATCATATCACCAATCAGAAGCTGTTATCACAACATCAGATCACCCAATCAAAAGCTGTTATCGCAACATCATATCACCAATCAAAAGCTCATTCATTCAGGTTGTTTGACTCCCTGATGTTTTCTCAGGCTTATCGTATGAACAAGGTGTCAGCAGTGTAAGCAGATGTCAGTTTCCAAAGATGTTTGTAATTGACAACATCACCAACCAGATGTGTGTTTCCGTGTTTGTAATGACAACATTGCGTGTAGTATGATGTTTTCCGTGTTTGTAATGACAACCCTGTAGTTTGTAATGACAACATTGCGTGTAATAGATGTGTATTTCCGTGTTTGTAATGACAACATTGCGTGTAATAGATGTGTATTTCCGTGTTTGTAATGACAACATTGCGTGTAATAGATGTGTATTTCCGTGTTTGTAATGACAACATTGCGTGTAATAGATGTGTATTTCCGTGTTTGTAATGACAACATTGCGTGTAATAGATGTGTGTTTCCGTGTTTGTAATGACAACATTGCGTGTAATAGATGTGTGTTTCCGTGTTTGTAATGACAACATTGCGTGTAATAGATGTGTATTTCCGTGTTTGTAATGACAACATTGCGTGTAATAGATGTGTATTTCCGTGTTTGTAATGACAACATTGCGTGTAATAGATGTGTGTTTCCGTGTTTGTAATGACAACATTGCGTGTAATAGATGTGTGTTTCCGTGTTTGTAATGACAACATTGCGTGTAATAGATGTGTGTTTCCGTGTTTGTAACTCACAAACCTTTTGTTTTTTTATTACCAGGTTGTAAGAGATACGTGGCGGGCGCCGTGGGCCCCACCAATAAAACCCTGTCTGTGTCTCCCTCAGTGGAGAGACCAGACTTCAGGAACGTCAGTAAGAGATCAGCTTGTTGTTTATGCTTCTTCCTTGTCTTTCTACTGATGTCACTGCAAAGTGGCAGATTGGCAGGTGTTTTCCCCTTACAGTGGTGACATGTCACTACAGACCTGCGCTATATAGCTGTCTGTTACCCTATCAGGGTCTATAAGGGCTCTCAGACCTACACTATGTATCTGTTACCCTATCAGGGTCTATAAGGGCTCTCAGACCTACACTATGTATCTGTTACCCTCTCAGACCTACACTATGTATCTGTTACCCTCTCAGACCTACACTATGTATCTGTTACCCTCTCAGACCTACACTATGTATCTGTTACCCTCTCAGACCTACACTATGTATCTGTTACCCTCTCAGACCTACACTATGTATCTGTTACCCTCTCAGACCTACACTATGTATCTGTTACCCTCTCAGACCTACACTATGTATCTGTTACCCTCTCAGACCTACACTATGTATCTGTTACCCTCTCAGACCTACACTATGTATCTGTTACCCTCTCAGACCTACACTATGTATCTGTTATCCTCAGACCTACACTATGTATCTGACCTACACTATGTATCTGTTACCCTCTCAGACCTACACTATGTATCTGTTACCCTCTCAGACCTACACTATGTATCTGTTACCCTCTCAGACCTACACTATGTATCTGTTACCCTCTCAGACACTATGTATCTGTTACCCTCTCAGACCTACACTATGTATCTGTTACCCTCTCAGACCTACACTATGTATCTGTTACCCTCTCAGACCTACACTATGTATCTGTTACCCTCAGACCTACACTATGTATCTGTTACCCTCTCAGACCTACACTATGCTGTTACCCTATCAGACCTACACTATGTATCTGTTACCCTCTCAGACCTACACTATGTATCTGTTATCCCTCTCAGACCTACACTATGTATCTGTTACCCTCTCAGACCTACACTATGTATCTGTTACCCTCTCAGACCTACACTATGTATCTGTTACCCTCTCAGACCTACACTATGTATCTGTTACCCTCTCAGACCTACACTATGTATCTGTTACCCTCTCAGACCTACACTATGTATCTGTTACCCTCTCAGACCTACACTATGTATCTGTTACCCTATCAGACCTACACTATGTATCTGTTACCCTCTCAGACCTACACTATGTATCTGTTACCCTCTCAGACCTACACTATGTATCTGTTACCCTCTCAGACCTACACTATGTATCTGTTACCCTCTCAGACCTACACTATGTATCTGTTACCCTCTCAGACCTACACTATGTATCTGTTACCCTCTCAGACCTACACTATGTATCTGTTACCCAATCGGGGTCTATAAAGGCCTCTCAGGGGACTCTTGATAAACCATTGGTAACCTCCAGAGTTGACAGTACTCTCTCTGATGGTGCTACCGTGCTGAGTGTCCTGTGTCTTCCCCCTCAGCCTTTGATGAGCTGGCTGAGGCCTACGCCGAGCAGGTCCGGGGTCTGTTGGATGGAGGAGCAGATATTATCATGGTGGAGACCATCTTTGACACGGCCAACGCCAAGGTACACCTTCTTCACTCGCTGTCTTCATCACTGACTGTCATCTAGTTCCTCTTCTTCACTCGCTGCCTTCATCACTGACTGTCATCTAGTTCCTCTTCTTCACTCGCTGCCTTCATCACTGACTGTCATCTAGTTTCTCTTCTTCACTCGCTGTCATCACCACTGACTGTCATCATCACTGACTGTCTTCATCACTGACTGTCATCTAGTTTCTCTTCATTCACTGCTGTCTTCATCACTGACTGTCATCACCACTGACTGTCATCACCACTGACTGTCATCATCACTGACTGTCATCACCACTGACTGTCATCACCACTGACTGTCTTCACCACTGACTGTCATCACCACTGACTGTCTTCATCACTGACTGTCTTCATCACTGACTGTCATCATCACTGACTGTCATCATCACTGACTGTCTTCATCACTGACTGTCTTCATCACTGACTGTCTTCATCACTGACTGTCTTCATCACTGACTGTCTTCATCACTGACTGTCTTCATCACTGACTGTCTACATCACCACTCGCTGTCTTCATCACTGACTGTCTTCATCACTGACTGTCATCATCACTGACTGTCTTCATCACTGACTGTCATCATCACTGACTGTCATCACCACTGACTGTCTTCATCACTGACTGTCATCACCACTGACTGTCTTCATCACTGACTGTCATCACCACTGACTGTCTTCATCACTGACTGTCATCACCACTGACTGTCTTCATCACTGACTGTCATCACCACTGACTGTCTTCATCACTGACTGTCTTCATCACTGACTGTCATCATCACTGACTGTCTTCATCACTGACTGTCATCACCACTGACTGTCTTCATCACTGACTGTCATCACCACTGACTGTCTTCATCACTGACTGTCATCACCACTGACTGTCTTCATCACTGACTGTCTTCATCACTGACTGTCTTCACTGACTGTCTTCACCACTGACTGTCATCACCACTGACTGTCATCACCACTGACTGTCATCACCACTGACTGTCTTCATCACTGACTGTCTTCATCACTGACTGTCTTCATCACTGACTGTCATCACCACTGACTGTCTTCATCACTGACTGTCATCACCACTGACTGTCTTCATCACTGACTGTCTTCATCACTGACTGTCTTCATCACTGACTGTCATCACCACTGACTGTCTTCATCACTGACTGTCATCACCACTGACTGTCTTCATCACTGACTGTCATCACCACTGACTGTCATCACCACTGACTGTCATCACCACTGACTGTCATCACCACTGACTGTCATCACCACTGACTGTCATCACCACTGACTGTCTTCATCACTGACTGTCTTCATCACTGACTGACTGACTCATCACCACTGACTGTCTTCATCACTGACTGTCTTCATCACTGACTGTCATCATCACTGACTGTCTTCACCACTGACTGTCTTCACCACTGACTATCTTCATCACTGACTGTCTTCATCACTGACTGTCATCACCACTGACTGTCATCACCACTGACTGTCTTCATCACTGACTGTCATCACCACTGACTGTCATCACCACTGACTGTCATCACCACTGACTGTCATCACCACTGACTGTCATCACCACTGACTGTCTTCATCACTGACTGTCTTCATCACTGACTGTCTTCATCACTGACTGTCTTCATCACTGACTGTCATCATCACTGACTGTCTTCATCACTGACTGTCTTCATCACTGACTGTCATCACCACTGACTGTCTTCACCACTGACTGTCTTCACCACTGACTGTCTTCACCACTGACTGTCTTCACCACTGACTGTCATCACCACTGACTGTCATCACCACTGACTGTCTTCACCACTGACTGTCATCACCACTGACTGTCATCACCACTGACTGTCTTCATCACTGACTGTCTTCATCACTGACTGTCATCATCACCACTGACTGTCTTCATCACTGACTGTCATCATCACCACTGACTGTCTTCACCACTGACTGTCATCACCACTGACTGTCTTCATCACTGACTGTCTTCATCACTGACTGTCATCTAGTTTCTATCAATGTGATTCTAGTTTTACATACGTTTCCATACAATTGATCATAGTCAATGTATCGATTATTATTCTTTTTTTATCTTGTCATAAAGGCAGCACTGTTTGCTATCGACAAACTGTTTGAAGAGAGCTACGAACCCAGACCTATATTTGTAAGTATGAATTCTGTCTTTTTGTCAGTGTCTTGCCAGTGTATTTCTTAGTTAAATTACTAAATTACTAAATTAGTTAGCTAACGAGGCTAATTGAGGCTGCTAGCCATAACGTTACTGTGCTTCTCGCCGTCCTATAGTTAGCTAACGAGGCTAATTGAGGCTAGCCATAACGCTACTGTGCTTCTCACCGTCCTACAGTTAGCTAACGAGGCTAATTGAGGCTGCTAGCCATAACGTTACTGTGCTTCTCGCCGTCCTATAGTTAGCTAACGAGGCTAATTGAGGCTAGCCATAACGCTACTGTGCTTCTCACCGTCCTACAGTTAGCAAACGAGGCTAATTGAGGCTAGCCATAATGTTACTGTGCTTCTCACATCCTATAGTTAGCTAACGAGGCTAATTGAGGCTAGCCATAACGTTACTGTGCTTCTCACGTCCTACAGTTAGCTAACGAGGCTAATTGCTGCTGCTACCCATAACGTTACTGTGCTTCTCATCGTCCTACAGTTAGCCAACGAGGCTATATATATATATATATTATTATTATTATATATTAATTGAGGCTGCTAGCCATAACGTTACTGTGCTTCTCACCATCCTACAGTTAGCCAACGAGGCTAATTGAGGCTGCTAGCCATAACGTTACTATGCTTCTCACCGTCCTACAGTTAGCTAACGAGGCTAATTGAGGCTGCTAGCCATAACGTTACTGTGCTTCTCACCGTCCTACAGTTAGCTAACGAGACTAATTGAGGCTGCTACCATAACGTTACTGTGCTTCTCATCGTCCTACAGTTAGCCAACGAGGCTAATTGAGGCTGCTAGCCATAACGTTACTGTGCTTCTCATCGTCCTACAGTTAGCCAACGAGGCTAATTGAGGCTGCTAGCCATAATAATGTAATAATATATGAGGCTGCTAGCTAATATATGCATTTAGCAGACGCTTTTATCCAAAGCGACTTACAGTCATGTGTGCATACATTCTACGTGTGTTCTCAATCTAACCCACTACCCTGGCGTTACAAGGCTCTACCAACTGTGCTACAGAAGGACCAGAAGGGCCATAACGTTACTGTGCTTCTCACCATCCTACAGTTAGCCAACGAGGCTAATTGAGGCTGCTAGCCATAACGTTACTGTGCTTCTCACCGTCCTACAGTTAGCTAACGAGGCTAATTGAGGCTGCTAGCCATAACGTTACTGTGCTTCTCACATCCTATAGTTAGCTAACGAGGCTAATTGAGGCTAGCCATAACGCTACTGTGCTTCTCACCGTCCTACAGTTAGCTAACGAGGCTAATTGCTGCTGCTACCCATAACGTTACTGTGCTTCTCACCGTCCTACAGTTAGCTAACGAGGCTAATTGAGGCTAGCCATAATGTTACTGTGCTTCTCACCGTCCTACAGTTAGCTAACGAGGCTAATTGAGGCTGCTAGCCATAACGTTACTGTGCTTCTCACCGTCCTACAGTTAGCTAACGAGGCTAATTGAGGCTGCTAGCCATAACGTTACTGTGCTTCTCACCGTCCTACAGTTAGCTAACGAGGCTAATTGAGGCTGCTAGCCATAACGTTACTGTGCTTCTCACATCCTATAGTTAGCTAACGAGGCTAATTGAGGCTAGCCATAACGCTTACTGTGCTTCTCACCGTCCTACAGTTAGCTAACGAGGCTAATTGGCTGCTACCCATAACGTTACTGTGCTTCTCACCGTCCTACAGTTAGCAAACGAGGCTAATTGAGGCTAGCCATAATGTTACTGTGCTTCTCACCGTCCTACAGTTAGCTAACGAGGCTAATTGAGGCTGCTAGCCATAACGTTACTGTGCTTCTCACCGTCCTACAGTTAGCTAACGAGGCTAATTGAGGCTGCTAGCCATAACGTTACTGTGCTTCTCACATCCTATAGTTAGCTAACGAGGCTAATTGAGGCTAGCCATAATGTTACTGTGCTTCTCACGTCCTACAGTTAGCTAACGAGGCTAATTGAGGCTGCTAGCCATAACGTTACTGTGCTTCTCACGTCCTACAGTTAGCAAACGAGGCTAATTGAGGCTAGCCATAACGTTACTGTGCTTCTCACGTCCTACAGTTAGCTAACGAGGCTAATTGAGGCTAGCCATAATGTTACTGTGCTTCTCACCGTCCTACAGTTAGCTAACGAGGCTAATTGAGGCTAGCCATACTGTTACTGTGCTTTTCACGTCCTACAGTTAGCTAACGAGGCTAATTGAGGCTGCTAGCCATAACGTTACTGTGCTTCTCACCGTCCTACAGTTAGCTAACGAGGCTAATTGAGGCTAGCCATAATGTTACTGTGCTTCTCACGTCCTACAGTTAGCTAACGAGGCTAATTGAGGCTAGCCATAACGTTACTGTGCTTCTCACCGTCCTACAGTTAGCTAACGAGGCTAATTGAGGCTGCTAGCCATAACGTTACTGTGCTGCTGGCTGCTAGCCATAACGTTACTGTGCTTCTCACCGTCCTACAGTTAGCTAACGAGGCTAATTGAGGCTGCTAGCCATAACGTTACTGTGCTTCTCACCGTCCTACAGTTAGCTAACGAGGCTAATTGAGGCTGCTAGCCATAACGTTACTGTGCTTCTCGCCGTCCTATAGTTGGCTAATGAGGCTAATTGAGGCTAGCCATAACGCTACTGTGCTTCTCACCGTCCTACAGTTAGCTAACGAGGCTAATTGAGGCTAGCCATAATGTTACTGTGCTTCTCACGTCCTATAGTTAGCTAACGAGGCTAATTGAGGCTAGCCATAACGCTACTGTGCTTCTCACCGTCCTACAGTTAGCAAACGAGGCTAATTGAGGCTGCTAGCCATAACGTTACTGTGCTTCTCACTGTCCTACAGTTAGCTAACGAGGCTAATTGAGGCTGCTAGCCATAACGCTACTGTGCTTCTCACCGTCCTACAGTTAGCTAACGAGGCTAATTGCTGCTGCTACCCATAACGTTACTGTGCTTCTCATCGTCCTACAGTTAGCCAACGAGGCTATATATATATATATATTATTATTATTATATATTAATTGAGGCTGCTAGCCATAACGTTACTGTGCTTCTCACCATCCTACAGTTAGCCAACGAGGCTAATTGAGGCTGCTAGCCATAACGTTACTATGCTTCTCACCGTCCTACAGTTAGCTAACGAGGCTAATTGAGGCTGCTAGCCATAACGTTACTGTGCTTCTCACCGTCCTACAGTTAGCTAACGAGGCTAATTGCTGCTGCTAGCCATAACGTTACTGTGCTTCTCACCGTCCTACAGTTAGCTAACGAGGCTAATTGAGGCTGCTAGCCATAACGTTACTGTGCTTCTCACCGTCCTACAGTTAGCTAACGAGGCTAATTGAGGCTGCTAGCCATAACGTTACTGTGCTTCTCACCGTCCTACAGTTAGCCAACGAGGCTAATTGAGGCTGCTAGCCATAACGTTACTGTGCTTCTCACCGTCCTACAGTTAGCTAACGAGGCTAATTGAGGCTGCTAGCCATAACGTTACTGTGCTTCTCACCTCCTATAGTTAGCTAACGAGGCTAATTGAGGCTAGCCATAACGCTACTGTGCTTCTCACCGTCCTACAGTTAGCTAACGAGGCTAATTGCTGCTGCTACCCATAACGTTACTGTGCTTCTCACCGTCCTACAGTTAGCAAACAAGGCTAATTGAGGCTAGCCATAATGTTACTGTGCTTCTCACCGTCCTACAGTTAGCCAACGAGGCTAATTGAGGCTGCTAGCCATAACGTTACTGTGCTTCTCACGTCCTACAGTTAGCTAACGAGGCTAATTGAGGCTGCTAGCCATAACGTTACTGTGCTTCTCACCGTCCTACAGTTAGCTAACGAGGCTAATTGAGGCTGCTAGCCATAACGTTACTGTGCTTCTCACATCCTATAGTTAGCTAACGAGGCTAATTGAGGCTAGCCATAACGCTACTGTGCTTCTCACCGTCCTACAGTTAGCTAACGAGGCTAATTGAGGCTGCTAGCCATAACGTTACTGTGCTTCTCACCGTCCTACAGTTAGCAAACGAGGCTAATTGAGGCTAGCCATAATGTTACTGTGCTTCTCACCGTCCTACAGTTAGCTAACGAGGCTAATTGAGGCTGCTAGCCATAACGTTACTGTGCTTCTCACCATCCTACAGTTAGCTAACGAGGCTAATTGAGGCTGCTAGCCATAACGTTACTGTGCTTCTCACATCCTATAGTTAGCTAACGAGGCTAATTGAGGCTGCTAGCCATAACGTTACTGTGCTTCTCACGTCCTATAGTTAGCTAACGAGGCTAATTGAGGCTAGCCATACTGTTACTGTGCTTTTCACGTCCTACAGTTAGCTAACGAGGCTAATTGAAGTAAGCCATAATGTTAATGTGCTTCTCACCGTCGTACAGTTAGCTAACGAGGCTAATTGAGGCTAGCCATACTGTTACTGTGCTTTTCACGTCCTACAGTTACTAACGAGGCTAATTGAGGCTGCTAGCCATAACGTTACTGTGCTTCTCACCGTCCTACAGTTAGCTAACGAGGCTAATTGAGGCTAGCCATAATGTTACTGTGCTTCTCACGTCCTATAGTTAGCTAACGAGGCTAATTGAGGCTAGCCATAACGCTACTGTGCTTCTCACCGTCCTACAGTTAGCTAACGAGACTAATTGCTGCTGCTACCATAACGTTACTGTGCTTCTCACCCTACAGTTAGCCAACGAGGCTAATTGAGGCTGCTAGCCATAACGTTACTGTGCTTCTCATCGTCCTACAGTTAGCCAACGAGGCTAATTGAGGCTGCTAGCCATAACGTTACTGTGCTTCTCACCATCCTATAGTTAGCTAACGAGGCTAATTGAGGCTAGCCATAACGCTACTGTGCTTCTCACCGTCCTACAGTTAGCTAACGAGGCTAATTGCTGCTGCTACCCATAACGTTACTGTGCTTCTCACCGTCCTACAGTTAGCAAACGAGGCTAATTGAGGCTAGCCATAACGCTACTGTGCTTCTCACCGTCCTACAGTTGGCTAACGAGGCTAATTGAGGCTGCTAGCCATAACGTTACTGTGCTTCTCACCGTCCTACAGTTAGCTAACGAGGCTAATTGAGGCTGCTAGCCATAACGTTACTGTGCTTCTCACGTCCTATAGTTGGCTAACGAGGCTAATTGAGGCTAGCCATAATGTTACTGTGCTTCTCACGTCCTACAGTTAGCTAACGAGGCTAATTGAGGCTAGCCATAACGTTACTGTGCTTCTCACGTCCTATAGTTAGCAAACGAGGCTAATTGAGGCTAGCCATACTGTTACTGTGCTTTTCACGTCCTACAGTTAGCTAACGAGGCTAATTGAAGTAAGCCATAATGTTAATGTGCTTCTCACCGTCCACAGTTAGCTAACGAGGCTAATTGAGGCTAGCCATACTGTTACTGTGCTTTTCACGTCCTACAGTTAGCTAACGAGGCTAATTGAGGCTGCTAGCCATAACGTTACTGTGCTTCTCACCGTCCTACAGTTAGATAACAAGGCTAATTGAGGCTAGCCATAATGTTACTGTGCTTCTCACGTCCTATAGTTAGCTAACGAGGCTAATTGAGGCTAGCCATAACGCTACTGTGCTTCTCACCGTCCTACAGTTAGCTAACGAGACTAATTGCTGCTGCTACCCATAACGTTACTGTGCTTCTCATCGTCCTACAGTTAGCCAACGAGGCTAATTGAGGCTGCTAGCCATAACGTTACTGTGCTTCTCATCGTCCTACAGTTAGCCAACGAGGCTAATTGAGGCTGCTAGCCATAACGTTACTGTGCTTCTCACGTCCTATAGTTAGCAAACGAGGCTAATTGAGGCTAGCCATAATGTTACTGTGCTTCTCACGTCCTACAGTTAGCTAACGAGGCTAATTGAGGCTGCTAGCCATAACGTTACTGTGCTTCTCACCGTCCTACAGTTAGCAAACGAGGCTAATTGAGGCTAGCCATACTGTTACTGTGCTTTTCACGTCCTACAGTTAGCTAACGAGGCTAATTGAGGCTGCTAGCCATAACGTTACTGTGCTTCTCACGTCCTACAGTTAGCAAACGAGGCTAATTGAGGCTAGCCATACTGTTACTGTGCTTTCACGTCCTACAGTTAGCTAACGAGGCTAATTGAGGCTGCTAGCCATAACGTTACTGTGCTTCTCATCGTCCTACAGTTAGCCAACGAGGCTAATTGAGGCTGCTAGCCATAACGTTACTGTGCTTCTCACCATCCTACAGTTAGCCAACGAGGCTAATTGAGGCTGCTAGCCATAACGTTACTGTGCTTCTCACCGTCCTACAGTTAGCTAACGCTAATTGAGGCTAATAACGTTACTGTGCTTCTCATCGTCCTATATATATATACTGTGCTTCTCACCGTCCTACAGTTAGCTAACGAGGCTAATTGAGGCTGCTAGCCATACATTACTGTGCTTCTCACCATCCTACAGTTAGCCAACGAGGCTAATTGAGGCTGCTAGCCATAACGTTACTGTGCTTCTCACTGTCCTACAGTTAGCCAACGAGGCTAATTGAGGCTGCTAGCCATAACGTTACTGTGCTTCTCACCGTCCTACAGTTAGC
The DNA here is from genome assembly GCF_023373465.1 of Oncorhynchus keta. Classification (NCBI taxonomy): domain Eukaryota; kingdom Metazoa; phylum Chordata; class Actinopteri; order Salmoniformes; family Salmonidae; genus Oncorhynchus; species Oncorhynchus keta. Next base: position 134,522 of record NW_026287276.1, on the reverse strand, counting down.
TAACGAGGCTAATTGAGGCTGCTAGCCATAACGTTACTGTGCTTCTCACTGTCCTACAGTTAGCCAACGAGGCTAATTGAGGCTGCTAGCCATAACGTTACTGTGCTTCTCACCGTCCTACAGTTAGCTAACGAGGCTAATTGAGGCTGCTAGCCATAACGTTACTGTGCTTCTCACCGTCCTACAGTTAGCTAACGAGGCTAATTGAGGCTGCTAGCCATAACGTTACTGTGCTTCTCACGTCCTATAGTTAGCTAACGAGGCTAATTGAGGCTAGCCATAATGTTACTGTGCTTCTCACGTCCTACAGTTAGCTAACGAGGCTAATTGAGGCTGCTAGCCATAACGTTACTGTGCTTCTCACCTTCCTACAGTTAGCAAACGAGGCTAATTGAGGCTAGCCATACTGTTACTGTGCTTTTCACGTCCTACAGTTAGCTAACGAGGCTAATTGAAGTAAGCCATAACGTTACTGTGCTTCTCACCGTCCTACAGTTAGCTAACGAGGCTAATTGAGGCTAGCCATACTGTTACTGTGCTTTTCACGTCCTACAGTTAGCTAACGAGGCTAATTGAGGCTGCTAGCCATAACGTTACTGTGCTTCTCACCGTCCTACAGTTAGCTAACGAGGCTAATTGAGGCTAGCCATAATGTTACTGTGCTTCTCACGTCCTATAGTTAGCTAACGAGGCTAATTGAGGCTAGCCATAACGCTACTGTGCTTCTCACCGTCCTACAGTTAGCTAACGAGACTAATTGCTGCTGCTACCCATAACGTTACTGTGCTTCTCATCGTCCTACAGTTAGCCAACGAGGCTAATTGAGGCTGCTAGCCATAACGTTACTGTGCTTCTCACCGTCCTACAGTTAGCTAACGAGGCTAATTGAGGCTGCTAGCCATAACGTTACTGTGCTTCTCACATCCTATAGTTAGCTAACGAGGCTAATTGAGGCTAGCCATAACGTTACTGTGCTTCTCACCTTCCTACAGTTAGCAAACGAGGCTAATTGAGGCTGCTAGCCATAACGTTACTGTGCTTCTCACATCCTATAGTTAGCTAACGAGGCTAATTGAGGCTAGCCATAACGCTACTGTGCTTCTCACCGTCCTACAGTTAGCTAACGAGGCTAATTGAAGCTGCTATCCATAACGTTACTGTGCTTCTCACCGTCCTACAGTTAGCAAACGAGGCTAATTGAGGCTAGCCATAATGTTACTGTGCTTCTCACCGTCCTACAGTTAGCTAACGAGGCTAATTGAGGCTGCTAGCCATAACGTTACTGTGCTTCTCACCGTCCTACAGTTAGCTAACGAGGCTAATTGAGGCTGCTAGCCATAACGTTACTGTGCTTCTCACCGTCCTACAGTTAGCTAACGAGGCTAATTGAGGCTGCTAGCCATAACGTTACTGTGCTTCTCACATCCTATAGTTAGCTAACGAGGCTAATTGAGGCTAGCCATAACGTTACTGTGCTTCTCACCGTCCTACAGTTAGCTAACGAGGCTAATTGAGGCTGCTAGCCATAACGTTACTGTGCTTCTCACCGTCCTACAGTTAGCAAACGAGGCTAATTGAGGCTAGCCATAATGTTACTGTGCTTCTCATCGTCCTACAGTTAGCTAACGAGGCTAATTGCTGCTGCTACCCATAACGTTACTGTGCTTCTCACCATCCTACAGTTAGCTAACGAGGCTAATTGAGGCTGCTAGCCATAACGTTACTGTGCTTCTCACATCCTATAGTTAGCTAACGAGGCTAATTGAGGCTAGCCATAACGCTACTGTGCTTCTCACCGTCCTACAGTTAGCTAACGAGGCTAATTGCTGCTGCTACCCATAACGTTACTGTGCTTCTCACCATCCTACAGTTAGCTAACGAGGCTAATTGAGGCTGCTAGCCATAACGTTACTGTGCTTCTCACGTCCTATAGTTAGCAAACGAGGCTAATTGAGGCTAGCCATAACTGTTACTGTGCTTCTCACCGTCCTACAGTTAGCTAACGAGGCTAATTGCTGCTGCTACCCATAACGTTACTGTGCTTCTCACCGTCCTACAGTTAGCAAACGAGGCTAATTGAGGCTAGCCATAATGTTACTGTGCTTCTCACCGTCCTACAGTTAGCTAACGAGGCTAATTGAGGCTGCTAGCCATAACGTTACTGTGCTTCTCACCGTCCTACAGTTAGCTAACGAGGCTAATTGAGGCTGCTAGCCATAACGTTACTGTGCTTCTCACCGTCCTACAGTTAGCTAACGAGGCTAATTGAGGCTGCTAGCCATAACGTTACTATGCTTCTCACATCCTATAGTTAGCTAACGAGGCTAATTGAGGCTAGCCATAACGCTACTGTGCTTCTCACCGTCCTACAGTTAGCTAACGAGGCTAATTGCTGCTGCTACCCATAACGTTACTGTGCTTCTCACCGTCCTACAGTTAGCAAACGAGGCTAATTGAGGCTAGCCATAATGTTACTGTGCTTCTCACCGTCCTACAGTTAGCTAACGAGGCTAATTGAGGCTGCTAGCCATAACGTTACTGTGCTTCTCACCGTCCTACAGTTAGCTAACGAGGCTAATTGAGGCTGCTAGCCATAACGTTACTGTGCTTCTCACATCCTATAGTTAGCTAACGAGGCTAATTGAGGCTAGCCATAATGTTACTGTGCTTCTCACGTCCTACAGTTAGCTAACGAGGCTAATTGAGGCTGCTAGCCATAACGTTACTGTGCTTCTCACGTCCTATAGTTAGCAAACGAGGCTAATTGAGGCTAGCCATACTGTTACTGTGCTTTTCACGTCCTACAGTTAGCTAACGAGGCTAATTGAAGTAAGCCATAATGTTAATGTGCTTCTCACCGTCGTACAGTTAGCTAACGAGGCTAATTGAGGCTAGCCATACTGTTACTGTGCTTTTCACGTCCTACAGTTAGCTAACGAGGCTAATTGAGGCTGCTAGCCATAACGTTACTGTGCTTCTCACCGTCCTACAGTTAGATAACAAGGCTAATTGAGGCTAGCCATAATGTTACTGTGCTTCTCACGTCCTATAGTTAGCTAACGAGGCTAATTGAGGCTAGCCATAACGCTACTGTGCTTCTCACCGTCCTACAGTTAGCTAACGAGACTAATTGCTGCTGCTACCCATAACGTTACTGTGCTTCTCATCGTCCTACAGTTAGCCAACGAGGCTAATTGAGGCTGCTAGCCATAACGTTACTGTGCTTCTCATCGTCCTACAGTTAGCCAACGAGGCTAATTGAGGCTGCTAGCCATAACGTTACTGTGCTTCTCACCATCCTACAGTTAGCCAACGAGGCTAATTGAGGCTGCTAGCCATAACGTTACTGTGCTTCTCACCGTCCTACAGTTAGCTAACGAGGCTAATTGAGGGTGCTAGCCATAACGTTACTGTGCTTCTCACATCCTATAGTTAGCTAACGAGGCTAATTGAGGCTAGCCATAACGCTACTGTGCTTCTCACCGTCCTACAGTTAGCTAACGAGGCTAATTGCTGCTGCTACCCATAACGTTACTGTGCTTCTCATCGTCCTACAGTTAGCCAACGAGGCTAATTGAGGCTAGCCATAATGTTACTGTGCTTCTCACCATCCTACAGTTAGCCAACGAGGCTAATTGAGGCTGCTAGCCATAACGTTACTGTGCTTCTCGCCGTCCTACAGTTAGCTAACGAGGCTAATTGAGGCTAGCCATAACGCTACTGTGCTTCTCACCGTCCTACAGTTAGCTAACGAGGCTAATTGAGGCTGCTAGCCATAACGTTACTGTGCTTCTCACCGTCCTACAGTTAGCCAACGAGGCTAATTGAGGCTGCTAGCCATAACGTTACTGTGCTTCTCACCGTCCTACAGTTAGCTAACGAGGCTAATTGAGGCTGCTAGCCATAACGTTACTGTGCTTCTCACCGTCCTACAGTTAGCTAACGAGGCTAATTGAGGCTGCTAGCCATAACGTTACTGTGCTTCTCACCGTCCTACAGTTAGCCAACGAGGCTAATTGAGGCTGCTAGCCATAACGTTACTGTGCTTCTCACCGTCCTACAGTTAGCTAACGAGGCTAATTGCTGCTGCTAGCCATAACGTTACTGTGCTTCTCACCGTCCTACAGTTAGCTAACGAGGCTAATTGAGGCTGCTAGCCATAACGTTACTGTGCTTCTCACCGTCCTACAGTTAGCTAACGAGGCTAATTGAGGCTGCTAGCCATAACGTTACTGTGCTTCTCACCGTCCTACAGTTAGCTAACGAGGCTAATTGAGGCTGCTAGCCATAACGTTACTGTGCTTCTCACCGTCCTACTTAGCTAACGTTAGGCTGCTAGCCATAACGTTACTGTGCTTCTCAAACGAGGCTTGAGGCTAATTGAGGCTAATTGAGCTGCTAGCCATAACGTTACTGTGCTTCTCACCGTCCTACAGTTAGCAAACGAGGCTAATTGAGGCTAGCCATAATGTTACTGTGCTTCTCACCGTCCTACAGTTAGCTAACGAGGCTAATTGAGGCTGCTAGCCATAACGTTACTGTGCTTCTCACCGTCCTACAGTTAGCTAACGAGGCTAATTGAGGCTGCTAGCCATAACGTTACTGTGCTTCTCACATCCTATAGTTAGCTAACGAGGCTAATTGAGGCTAGCCATAATGTTACTGTGCTTCTCACGTCCTACAGTTAGCTAACGAGGCTAATTGAGGCTGCTAGCCATAACGTTACTGTGCTTCTCACGTCCTATAGTTAGCAAACGAGGCTAATTGAGGCTAGCCATACTGTTACTGTGCTTTTCACGTCCTACAGTTAGCTAACGAGGCTAATTGAAGCTAAGCCATAATGTTAATGTGCTTCTCACCGTCCTACAGTTAGCTAACGAGGCTAATTGAGGCTAGCCATAATGTTACTGTGCTTTCACGTCCTACAGTTAGCTAACGAGGCTAATTGAGGCTGCTAGCCATAACGTTACTGTGCTTCTCACCGTCCTACAGTTAGCTAACGAGGCTAATTGCTGCTGCTAGCCATAACGTTACTGTGCTTCTCACCGTCCTACAGTTAGCTAACGAGGCTAATTGAGGCTGCTAGCCATAACGTTACTGTGCTTCTCACCGTCCTACAGTTAGCTAACGAGGCTAATTGAGGCTGCTAGCCATAACGTTACTGTGCTTCTCACCGTCCTACAGTTAGCTAACGAGGCTAATTGAGGCTAGCCATAATGTTACTGTGCTTCTCACGTCCTATAGTTAGCTAACGAGGCTAATTGAGGCTAGCCATAACGCTACTGTGCTTCTCACCGTCCTACAGTTAGCTAACGAGGCTAATTGCTGCTGCTACCCATAACGTTACTGTGCTTCTCACCGTCCTACAGTTAGCAAACGAGGCTAATTGAGGCTAGCCATAATGTTACTGTGCTTCTCACCGTCCTACAGTTAGCTAACGAGGCTAATTGAGGCTGCTAGCCATAACGTTACTGTGCTTCTCACCGTCCTACAGTTAGCTAACGAGGCTAATTGAGGCTGCTAGCCATAACGTTACTGTGCTTCTCACATCCTATAGTTAGCTAACGAGGCTAATTGAGGCTAGCCATAATGTTACTGTGCTTCTCACGTCCTACAGTTAGCTAACGAGGCTAATTGAGGCTGCTAGCCATAACGTTACTGTGCTTCTCACGTCCTATAGTTAGCAAACGAGGCTAATTGAGGCTAGCCATACTGTTACTGTGCTTTTCACGTCCTACAGTTAGCTAACGAGGCTAATTGAAGTAAGCCATAATGTTAATGTGCTTCTCACCGTCCTACAGTTAGCTAACGAGGCTAATTGAGGCTAGCCATACTGTTACTGTGTTTTTCTCACGTCCTACAGTTAGGTAACGAGGCTAATTGAGGCTGCTAGCCATAACGTTACTGTGCTTCTCACCGTCCTACAGTTAGCTAACGAGGCTAATTGAGGGTGCTAGCCATAACGTTACTGTGCTTCTCACATCCTATAGTTAGCTAACGAGGCTAATTGAGGCTAGCCATAACGCTACTGTGCTTCTCACCGTCCTACAGTTAGCTAACGAGGCTAATTGCTGCTGCTACCCATAACGTTACTGTGCTTCTCATCGTCCTACAGTTAGCCAACGAGGCTAATTGAGGCTGCTAGCCATAACGTTACTGTGCTTCTCATCGTCCTACAGTTAGCCAACGAGGCTAATTGAGGCTGCTAGCCATAACGTTACTGTGCTTCTCACCATCCTACAGTTAGCCAACGAGGCTAATTGAGGCTGCTAGCCATAACGTTACTGTGCTTCTCACCGTCCTACAGTTAGCTAACGAGGCTAATTGAGGCTGCTAGCCATAACGTTACTATGCTTCTCACATCCTATAGTTAGCTAACGAGGCTAATTGAGGCTAGCCATAACGCTACTGTGCTTCTCACCGTCCTACAGTTAGCTAACGAGGCTAATTGCTGCTGCTACCCATAACGTTACTGTGCTTCTCACCGTCCTACAGTTAGCAAACGAGGCTAATTGAGGCTAGCCATAATGTTACTGTGCTTCTCACCATCCTACAGTTAGCCAACGAGGCTAATTGAGGCTGCTAGCCATAACGTTACTGTGCTTCTCACCGTCCTACAGTTAGCTAACGAGGCTAATTGAGGCTAGCCATAACGCTACTGTGCTTCTCACCGTCCTACAGTTAGCTAACGAGGCTAATTGCTGCTGCTACCCATAACGTTACTGTGCTTCTCACCATCCTACAGTTAGCCAACGAGGCTAATTGAGGCTGCTAGCCATAACGTTACTGTGCTTCTCACTGTCCTACAGTTAGCCAACGAGGCTAATTGAGGCTGCTAACCATAACGTTACTGTGCTTCTCATCGTCCTACAGTTAGCCAACGAGGCTATATATATATTTATTATTATTATATATTAATTGAGGCTGCTAGCCATAACGTTACTGTGCTTCTCACCATCCTACAGTTAGCCAACGAGGCTAATTGAGGCTGCTAGCCATAACGTTACTGTGCTTCTCACCGTCCTACAGTTAGCTAACGAGGCTAATTGAGGCTGCTAGCCATAACGTTACTGTGCTTCTCACCGTCCTACAGTTAGCTAACGAGGCTAATTGAGGCTAGCCATAATGTTACTGTGCTTCTCACGTCCTATAGTTAGCTAACGAGGCTAATTGAGGCTAGCCATAACGCTACTGTGCTTCTCACCGTCCTACAGTTAGCAAACGAGGCTAATTGCTGCTGCTACCATAACGTTACTGTGCTTCTCACTGTCCTACAGTTAGCCAACGAGGCTAATTGAGGCTGCTAACCATAACGTTACTGTGCTTCTCATCGTCCTACAGTTAGCCAACGAGGCTATATATATATTTATTATTATTATATATTAATTGAGGCTGCTAGCCATAACGTTACTGTGCTTCTCACCATCCTACAGTTAGCCAACGAGGCTAATTGAGGCTGCTAGCCATAACGTTACTGTGCTTCTCACCGTCCTACAGTTAGCTAACGAGGCTAATTGAGGCTGCTAGCCATAACGTTACTGTGCTTCTCACATCCTATAGTTAGCTAACGAGGCTAATTGAGGCTAGCCATAACGCTACTGTGCTTCTCACCGTCCTACAGTTAGCTAACGAGGCTAATTGCTGCTGCTACCCATAACGTTACTGTGCTTCTCACCGTCCTACAGTTAGCAAACGAGGCTAATTGAGGCTAGCCATAATGTTACTGTGCTTCTCACCATCCTACAGTTAGCCAACGAGGCTAATTGAGGCTGCTAGCCATAACGTTACTGTGCTTCTCACCGTCCTACAGTTAGCTAACGAGGCTAATTGAGGCTAGCCATAACGCTACTGTGCTTCTCACCGTCCTACAGTTAGCTAACGAGGCTAATTGCTGCTGCTACCCATAACGTTACTGTGCTTCTCACCATCCTACAGTTAGCCAACGAGGCTAATTGAGGCTGCTAGCCATAACGTTACTGTGCTTCTCACCGTCCTACAGGTTAGCAAACGAGGCTAATTGAGGCTAGCCATAATGTTACTGTGCTTCTCACCGTCCTACAGTTAGCTAACGAGGCTAATTGAGGCTGCTAGCCATAACGTTACTGTGCTTCTCACTGTCCTACAGTTAGCTAACGAGGCTAATTGAGGCTGCTAGCCATAACGTTACTGTGCTTCTCACATCCTATAGTTAGCTAACGAGGCTAATTGAGGCTAGCCATAATGTTACTGTGCTTCTCACCGTCCTACAGTTAGCTAACGAGGCTAATTGAGGCTGCTAGCCATAACGTTACTGTGCTTCTCACGTCCTATAGTTAGCAAACGAGGCTAATTGAGGCTAGCCATACTGTTACTGTGCTTTTCACGTCCTACAGTTAGCTAACGAGGCTAATTGAGGCTACTTGCCATAATGTTACTGTGCTTCTCACCGTCCTACAGTTAGCTAACGAGGCTAATTGAGGCTAGCCATACTGTTACTGTGCTTTTCACGTCCTACAGTTAGCTAACGAGGCTAATTGAGGCTGCTAGCCATAACGTTACTGTGCTTCTCACCGTCCTACAGTTAGCTAACGAGGCTAATTGAGGCTAGCCATAACGTTACTGTGCTTCTCACCGTCCTACAGTTAGCTAACGAGGCTAATTGAGGCTGCTAGCCATAACGTTACTGTGCTTCTCACCGTCCTACAGTTAGCCAACGAGGCTAATTGAGGCTGCTAGCCATAACGTTACTGTGCTTCTCACCGTCCTACAGTTAGCTAACGAGGCTAATTGAGGCTGCTAGCCATAACGTTACTGTGCTTCTCACTGTCCTACAGTTAGCCAACGAGGCTAATTGAGGCTGCTAGCCATAACGTTACTGTGCTTCTCACCGTCCTACAGTTAGCTAACGAGGCTAATTGAGGCTGCTAGCCATAACGTTACTGTGCTTCTCACATCCTATAGTTAGCTAACGAGGCTAATTGAGGCTAGCCATAACGCTACTGTGCTTCTCACCGTCCTACAGTTAGCTAACGAGGCTAATTGCTGCTGCTACCCATAACGTTACTGTGCTTCTCACCGTCCTACAGTTAGCAAACGAGGCTAATTGAGGCTAGCCATAATGTTACTGTGCTTATCACCGTCCTACAGTTAGCTAACGAGGCTAATTGAGGCTGCTAGCCATAACGTTACTGTGCTTCTCACCGTCCTATAGTTAGCTAACGAGGCTAATTGAGGCTAGCCATAACGCTACTGTGCTTCTCACCGTCCTACAGTTATCAAACGAGGCTAATTGAGGCTGCTAGCCATAACGTTACTGTGCTTCTCACTGTCCTTCAGTTAGCCAACGAGGCTAATTGAGGCTGCTAACCATAACGTTACTGTGCTTCTCACCGTCCTACAGTTAGCTAACGAGGCTAATTGAGGCTGCTAGCCATAACGTTACTGTGCTTCTCACCGTCCTACAGTTAGCCAACGAGGCTATATATAGATTTATTATTATTAGATATTAATTGAGGCTGCTAGCCATAACGTTACTGTGCTTCTCACCATCCTACAGTTAGCCAACGAGGCTAATTGAGGCTGCTAGCCATAACGTTACTGTGCTTCTCATCGTCCTACAGTTAGCCAACGAGGCTATATATATATATATATTATTATTATTATATATTAATTGAGGCTGCTAGCCATAACGTTACTGTGCTTCTCACCATCCTACAGTTAGCTAACGAGGCTAATTGAGGCTGCTAGCCATAACGTTACTGTGCTTCTCACCGTCCTACAGTTAGCTAACGAGGCTAATTGAGGCTGCTAGCCATAACGTTACTGTGCTTCTCACGTCCTACAGTTAGCTAACGAGGCTAATTGAGGCTAGCCATAATGTTACTGTGCTTCTCACGTCCTATAGTTAGCTAAGGAGGCTAATTGAGGCTAGCCATAACGCTACTGTGCTTCTCACCGTCCTACAGTTAGCAAACGAGGCTAATTGAGGCTAGCCATAATGTTACTGTGCTTATCACCGTCCTACAGTTAGCTAACGAGGCTAATTGAGGCTGCTAGCCATAACGTTACTGTGCTTCTCGCCGTCCTATAGTTGGCTAACGAGGCTAATTGAGGCTAGCCATAACGCTACTGTGCTTCTCACCGTCCTACAGTTAGCTAACGAGGCTAATTGCTGCTGCTACCCATAACGTTACTGTGCTTCTCACCATCCTACAGTTAGCCAACGAGGCTAATTGAGGCTGCTAGCCATAACGTTACTGTGCTTCTCACCGTCCTACAGTTAGCTAACGAGGCTAATTGAGGCTGCTAGCCATAACGTTACTGTGCTTCTCACGTCCTATAGTTAGCTAACGAGGCTAATTGAGGCTAGCCATAACGCTACTGTGCTTCTCACCGTCCTACAGTTAGCTAACGAGGCTAATTGCTGCTGCTACCCATAACGTTACTGTGCTTCTCACCGTCCTACAGTTAGCAAACGAGGCTAATTGAGGCTAGCCATAATGTTACTGTGCTTCTCACCGTCCTACAGTTAGCTAACGAGGCTAATTGAGGCTGCTAGCCATAACGTTACTGTGCTTCTCACCGTCCTACAGTTAGCTAACGAGGCTAATTGAGGCTGCTAGCCATAACGTTACTGTGCTTCTCACGTCCTATAGTTAGCTAACGAGGCTAATTGAGGCTAGCCATAACGCTACTGTGCTTCTCACCGTCCTACAGTTAGCTAACGAGGCTAATTGAGGCTGCTAGCCATAACGTTACTGTGCTTCTCACCGTCCTACAGTTAGCTAACGAGGCTAATTGAGGCTGCTAGCCATAACATTACTGTGCTTCTCACCATCCTACAGTTAGCTAACGAGGCTAATTGAGGCTGCTAGCCATAACGTTACTGTGCTTCTCACATCCTATAGTTAGCTAACGAGGCTAATTGAGGCTAGCCATAACGCTACTGTGCTTCTCACCATCCTACAGTTAGCCAACGAGGCTAATTGAGGCTGCTAGCCATAACGTTACTGTGCTTCTCACATCCTACAGTTAGCTAACGAGGCTAATTGAGGCTAGCCATAACGCTACTGTGCTTCTCACCGTCCTACAGTTAGCTAACGAGGCTAATTGAGGCTGCTAGCCATAACATTACTGTGCTTCTCACCATCCTACAGTTAGCTAACGAGGCTAATTGAGGCTGCTAGCCATAACGTTACTGTGCTTCTCACCGTCCTACAGTTAGCTAACGAGGCTAATTTAGGCTGCTAGCCATAACGTTACTGTGCTTCTCACCGTCCTACAGTTAGCTAACGAGGCTAATTTAGGCTGCTAGCCATAACGTTACTGTGCTTCTCACATCCTATAGTTAGCTAACGAGGCTAATTGAGGCTAGCCATAACGCTACTGTGCTTCTCACCGTCCTACAGTTAGCTAACGAGGCTAATTGAGGCTGCTAGCCATAACGTTACTGTGCTTCTCACCGTCCTACAGTTAGCTAACGAGGCTAATTGAGGCTGCTAGCCATAACATTACTGTGCTTCTCACCATCCTACAGTTAGCCAACGAGGCTAATTGAGGCTGCTAGCCATAACGTTACTGTGCTTCTCACCGTCCTACAGTTAGCTAACGAGGCTAATTGCTGCTGCTACCCATAACGTTACTGTGCTTCTCATCGTCCTACAGTTAGCCAACGAGGCTAATTGAGGCTGCTAGCCATAACGTTACTGTGCTTCTCACCGTCCTACAGTTAGCCAACGAGGCTAATTGAGGCTGCTAGCCATAACGTTACTGTGCTTCTCACCGTCCTACAGTTAGCTAACGAGGCTAATTGAGGCTGCTAGCCATAACGTTACTGTGCTTCTCACGTCCTATAGTTAGCTAACGAGGCTAATTGAGGCTAGCCATAATGTTACTGTGCTTCTCACGTCCTACAGTTAGCTAACGAGGCTAATTGAGGCTGCTAGCCATAACGTTACTGTGCTTCTCACGTCCTATAGTTAGCTAACGAGGCTAATTGAGGCTAGCCATAACGCTACTGTGCTTCTCACCGTCCTACAGTTAGCAAACGAGGCTAATTGAGGCTAGCCATAATGTTACTGTGCTTCTCACCGTCCTACAGTTAGCTAACGAGGCTAATTGAGGCTGCTAGCCATAACTTACTGTGCTTCTCGCCGCCATAAGCTAACGAGGCTAATTGAGACTGTTAGCCATAACGTTACTGTGCTTCTCACCGTCCTACAGTTAGCTAACGAGGCTAATTGAGGCTAGCCATAACGTTACTGTGCTTCTCACCGTCCTACAGTTAGCTAACGAGGCTAATTGAGGCTGCTAGCCATAACGTTACTGTGCTTCTCACCGTCCTACAGTTAGCTAACGAGGCTAATTGAGGCTAGCCATAACGTTACTGTGCTTCTCACGTCCTACAGTTAGCTAACGAGGCTAATTGAGGCTGCTTGCCATAACGTTACTGTGCTTCTCACCGTCCTACAGTTAGCTAACGAGGCTAATTGAGGCTGCTAGCCATAACGTTACTGTGCTTCTCGCCGTCCTATAGTTGGCTAACGAGGCTAATTGAGGCTAGCCATAACGCTACTGTGCTTCTCACCGTCCTACAGTTAGCTAACGAGGCTAATTGAGGCTGCTAGCCATAACGTTACTGTGCTTCTCACCGTCCTACAGTTAGCTAACGAGGCTAATTGAGGCTGCTAGCCATAACGTTACTGTGCTTCTCACCGTCCTACAGTTAGCTAACGAGGCTAATTGAGGCTAGCCATAACGCTACTGTGCTTCTCACCGTCCTACAGTTAGCTAACGAGGCTAATTGAGGCTGCTAGCCATAACGTTACTGTGCTTCTCACCGTCCTACAGTTAGCTAACGAGGCTAATTGAGGCTAGCCATACTGTTACTGTGCTTTTCACGTCCTACAGTTAGCTAACGAGGCTAATTGAGGCTGCTAGCCATAACGTTACTGTGCTTCTCACCGTCCTACAGTTAGCTAACGAGGCTAATTGAGGCTGCTAGCCATAACGTTACTGTGCTTCTCACGTCCTATAGTTAGCTAACGAGGCTAATTGAGGCTAGCCATAACGCTACTGTGCTTCTCACCGTCCTACAGTTAGCAAACGAGGCTAATTGAGGCTAGCCATAATGTTACTGTGCTTCTCACCGTCCTACAGTTAGCTAACGAGGCTAATTGAGGCTAGCCATACTGTTACTGTGCTTTTCACGTCCTACAGTTAGCTAACGAGGCTAATTGAGGCTGCTAGCCATAACGTTACTGTGCTTCTCACGTCCTATAGTTAGCTAACGAGGCTAATTGAGGCTAGCCATAACGCTACTGTGCTTCTCACCGTCCTACAGTTAGCTAACGAGGCTAATTGAGGCTGCTAGCCATAACGTTACTGTGCTTCTCACGTCCTATAGTTAGCTAACGAGGCTAATTGAGGCTAGCCATAACGCTACTGTGCTTCTCACCGTCCTACAGTTAGCAAACGAGGCTAATTGAGGCTAGCCATAATGTTACTGTGCTTCTCACCGTCCTACAGTTAGCTAACGAGGCTAATTGAGGCTAGCCATAATGTTACTGTGCTTCTCACGTCCTACAGTTAGCTAACGAGGCTAATTGAGGCTGCTTGCCATAACGTTACTGTGCTTCTCACCGTCCTACAGTTAGCTAACAAGGCTAATTGAGGCTGCTAGCCATAACGTTACTGTGCTTCTCACCGTCCTACAGTTAGCTACACATAACTCCATTCAGATTATATCCTAAACTGCATCCTACATGTTGGCTTTGGTCGTTGTAGCCTTTTCTCACTCTCAATTCACTTTTAATTCGGTCATTTCTATTCCTTCTTCCATTGATTTAAGATGTCTCCCTAACTTGCTTGACCACACAAGCGGAGACGCAATCCAATTGTCTGTCTGTCTCCGCGGGAAGCGTCAGGATCAGAGCGCCTTTTTCCAAATCATTAAAATACACTGAACAAAAATATAAACGCAGGACTGAACTCTCTCAGGACAGATTGATTGATTGTGTTTCTAGATATCAGGCACCATCGTAGACAGGAGTGGTCGAACTCTCTCAGGACAGACGGGAGAGGCCTTCGTCATCAGTGTGTCCCATGCCAAACCCCTCTGGTAAGTCATTACATTCTGCTTCAGGACTTCAATACTACCTTGTTGTTGTTGTTGTTGTTGTTGTTGTTGTTGTTGTTGTTGTTGTTGACTTCCACAGGAAGGACAAACCTCAAGTTTCTTGCTGTTTTATATTCAAATAAACTTCAAACTTCAGATCTGCTGGAGAGATTAATGGAATCTACAACATCTGACCTCATCAGACTGGGCCTCAATCGGCTGATATCTGACCTCATCAGACTGGGCCTCAATAGGCTGATATCTGACCTCATCAGACTGGGCCTCAATAGGCTGATATCTGACCTCATCAGACTGGGCCTCAATAGGCTGATATCTGACCTCATCAGACTGGGCCTCAATAGGCTGATATCTGACCTCATCAGACTGGGCCTCAATAGGTTGATATGCAGTGTGTTCCTCTCTTCCAGTATTGGTCTTAACTGTGCCTTAGGAGCCACTGAGATGAGGCCTTTTATTCAGGCTATTGGGAAATGCACCACGGCTCACGTCTTGTGCTACCCTAACGCAGGTAACCAGCACCCATCCGTCCCCACTCACCCGGCAACTTAGCATCTAGCTAGCTCACCTTTTCTTTGTGTGTTCACAACCAACGGTCTGCCGTTTTCACACCCTCTGCTCGTTTCAGGTCTCCCCAATACGTTCGGTGGATACGATGAGACCCCGGAGTTGACAGCCTCACATTTAAAGGTCAACTTATTGATTTATAGCTGGTCTACCCAATGAATGATCTATCGATTTTATTCAGCCAAATTAATAAATATCATTCCACTCCAAAATGCTAACCTCCCCTGTTATTGTAATGGTGAGAGGTTAGCATGTCTTGGGGCAATGATATAAAATGCTAACCTCCCCTGTTATTGTAATGGTGAGAGGTTAGCATGTCTTGGGGGTATGATATAAAATGCTAACCTCCCCTGTTATTGTAATGGTGAGAGGTTAGCATGTTTTAGGGGGTATGATATAAAATGCTAACCTCCCCTGTTATTGTAATGGTGAGAGGTTAGCATGTTTTAGGGGGTATGATATAAAATGCTAACCTCCCCTGTTATTGTAATGGTGAGAGGTTAGCATGTTTTAGGGGCTATGATATAAAATGCTAATCTCCCCTGTTATTGTAATGGTGAGAGGTTAGCATGTTTTAGGGGCTATGATATAAAATGCTAAGCTCCCCTGTTATTGTAATGGTGAGAGGTTAGCATGTTTTAGGGGGTATGATGTGTGTCTAACTTTCTCAAGCATTATTATTCAGGATTCATTCAGGATTATCCGTATACCACGGTAGCTCCCACATTAATGTAGAAGTGTCACGAAACATATTCTATTCTCATCTTCACAATAAAATGTGACTCCAAAATGACACTATACATAATAAGCTCCCCTGTTATTGTAATGGTGAGAGGTTACCATTAGTTTCTATTGGACAACCAAAACAGACAGGCAATACATCCAACACGTTTATAGAGTCACAAGCGTGATGTAATGATATAATGATTGTGTGCCTGGTATATGGGACTAAACACTAAACGCTTGACAACTTTAATACACAGTGAATGTGTCCCAATACTTTTGGTCCCCTAAAATGGGGGAGACTATGTACATAAAGGGCTGGAATCTCTAGCGGTTCACCCGATATGTTTGAAAATACCCTCAAATTAAAGCTTGACAGTCTGACCTTTGACCTCATAGTCATTGTATCATTACAGTTTCTATACACGCTGACTGACTCTCTTATTTGTGTAGGACTTTGCTACAGATGGTCTGGTGAATCTGGTTGGTGGATGCTGTGGAACGACTCCTGCACACATCAGGTGACCGGTCGTCTGCTCTGTTCTCTGACACTAGCTACTGTCCAGCGATATAGGACTGATATATTGTCTATAGATATAGGACTGATATATTGTCTATACTGCTGTCTGTAGATATAGGACTGATATATTGTCTATACTACTGTCCAGCGATATAGGACTGATATATTGTCTATACTACTGTCTGTAGATATAGGACTGATATATTGTCTATACTACTGTCCAGCGATATAGGACTGATATATTGTCTATACTACTGTCCAGCGATATAGGACTGATATATTGTCTATACTACTGTCCAGCGATATAGGACGGATATATCTATTCTATCTTCACTAAAGGCTGATATCCAAAATGACATATAGGACTGATATATTGTCTATACTACTATAGGACTGATATATTGTCTATATACTGTCCAGCGATATAGGACTGATATATTGTCTATACTGCTGTACTAAAGGACTGATATAGATCTAAACGGTTCACCCGATATATTGTTTGATAAATACCCTCAAATTAAAGCTTAGATATAGGACTGATATATTGTCTATACTACTGACTGACTCTCTTATTTGATATAGGACTTTGCTGATATATTGTCTATACTGGTCTGGTGGATATAGGACTGATATATTGTCTGTTCTCTGACACTAGCTACTGTCCAGCGATATAGGACTGATATATTGTCTATAGATATAGGACTGATATATTGTCTATACTACTGTCCAGCGATATAGGACTGATATATTGTCTATACTACTGTCCAGCGATATAGGACTGATATATTGTCTATACTACTGTCTGTAGATATAGGACTGATATATTGTCTATACTACTGTCTGTAGATATAGGACTGATATATTGTCTATACTACTGTCCAGCGATATAGGACTGATATATTGTCTATACTACTGTCTGTAGATATAGGACTGATATATTGTCTATACTACTGTCCAGCGATATAGGACTGATATATTGTCTATACTACTGTCCAGCGATATAGGACTGATATATTGTCTATACTGCTGTCCAGCGATATAGGACTGATATATTGTCTATACTACTGTCCAGCGATATAGGACTGATATATTGTCTATAGATATAGGACTGATATATTGTCTATACTACTGTCCAGCGATATAGGACTGATATATTGTCTATATAGATATAGGACTGATATATTGTCTATATAGATATAGGACTGATATATTGTCTATAGATATAGGACTGATATATTGTCTATATAGATATAGGACTGATATATTGTCTATACTACTGTCTGTAGATATAGGACTGATATATTGTCTATACTACTGTCCAGCGATATAGGACTGATATATTGTCTATACTACTGTCTAGCGATATAGGACTGATATATTGTCTATATAGATATAGGACTGATATATTGTCTATACTACTGTCTGTAGATATAGGACTGATATATTGTCTATAGATATAGGACTGATATATTGTCTATACTACTGTCTGTAGATATAGGACTGATATATTGTCTATACTACTGTCCAGCGATATAGGACTGATATATTGTCTATACTGCTGTCTGTAGATATAGGACTGATATATTGTCTATACTACTGTCTAGCGATATAGGACTGATATATTGACTATAGATATAGGACTGATATATTGTCTATACTGCTGTCTGTAGATATAGGACTGATATATTGTCTATAGATATAGGACTGATATATTGTCTATACTGCTGTCTGTAGATATAGGACTGATATATTGTCTATACTACTGTCTGCAGATATAGGACTGATATATTGTCTATACTACTGTCTGTAGATATAGGACTGATATATTGTCTATAGATATAGGACTGATATATTGTCTATAGATATAGGACTGATATTGTCTATACTACTGTCTAGCGATATAGGACTGATATATTGATATAGGACTGATACTACTGTCTATAGATATAGGACTGATATATTGACTATATTGTCTATAGATATAGGACTGATATATTGTCTATACTACTGTCTGTAGATATAGGACTGATATATTGTCTATAGATATAGGACTGATATATTGTCTATAGATATAGGACTGATATATTGTCTATACTACTGTCTATAGATATAGGACTGATATATTGTCTATAGATATAGGACTGATATATTGTCTATAGATATAGGACTGATATATTGTCTATAGATATAGGACTGATATATTGTCTATAGATATAGGACTGATATATTGTCTATAGATATAGGACTGATATATTGTCTATAGATATAGGACTGATATATTGTCTATACTACTGTCTGTAGATATAGGACTGATATATTGTCTATAGATATAGACTGATATATTGTCTATAGATATAGAACTGACTATTGTCTATAGATATAGGACTGATATATTGTCTATACTACTGTCTATAGATATAGGACTGATATATTGTCTATAGATATAGGACTGATATATTGTGTATAGATATAGGACTGATATATTGTGTATAGATATAGGACTGATATATTGTGTATAGATATAGGACTGATATATTGTCTTTAGATATAGGACTGATATATTGTCTATACTACTGGTCTATAGATATAGACTGATATATTGTCTATAGATATAGGACTGATATATTGTCTATAGATATAGGACTGATATATTGTGTATAGATATAGGACTGATATATTGTGTATAGATATAGGACTGATATATTGTCTACTACGGTCTATAGATATAGGACTGATATATTGTCTATAGATATAGACCTGATATATTGTCTATAGATATAGGACTGATATATTGTGTATAGATATAGACCTGATATATTGTGTATAGATATAGGACTGATATATTGTCTACTACGGTCTATAGATATAGGACTGATATATTGTGTATAGATATAGGACTGATATATTGTGTATAGATATAGACCTGATATATTGTGTATAGATATAGGACTGATATATTGTGTATAGATATAGGACTGATATATTGTCTATAGATATAGGACTGATATATTGTCTATAGATATAGGACTGATATATTGTGTATAGATATAGGACTGATATATTGTGTATAGATATAGGACTGATATATTGTCTATAGATATAGGACTATAGGACTGATATATTGTCTATAGATATAGGACTGATATATTGTCTATAGATATAGGACTGATATATTGTCTATAGATATAGGACTGATATATTGTCTATACTACTGTCTATAGATATAGGACTGATATATTGTCTATAGATATAGGACTGATATATTGTCTATAGATATAGGACTGATATATTGTGTTTAGATATAGACCTGATATATAGGACTTGTCTACTACGTAGGTCTATAGATATAGGACTGATATATTGTCTATAGATATAGGACTGATATATTGTCTATAGATATAGGACTGATATATTGTCTATAGATATAGGACTGATATATTGTCTATAGATATAGGACTGATATATTGTCTATAGATATAGGACTGATATATTGTCTATAGATATAGGACTGATATATTGTGTATAGATATAGGACTGATATATTGTCTATAGATATAGGACTGATATATTGTCTATAGATATAGGACTGATATATTGTCTATAGATATAGGACTGATATATTGTCTATAGATATAGGACTGATATATTGTCTATAGATATAGGACTGATATATTGTCTATAGATATAGGACTGATATATTGTCTATAGATATAGGACTGATATATTGTCTATACTACTGTCTATAGATATAGGACTGATATATTGTCTATAGATATAGGACTGATATATTGTGTATAGATATAGGACTGATATATTGTGTATAGATATAGGACTGATATATTGTCTATAGATATAGGACTGATATATTGTCTATAGATATAGGACTGATATATTGTGTATAGATATAGGACTGATATATTGTCTATAGATATAGGACTGATATATTGTGTATAGATATAGGACTGATATATTGTCTATAGATACAGGACTGATATATTGTGTATAGATATAGGACTGATATATTGTGTATAGATATAGGACTGATATATTGTCTATAGATATAGGACTGATATATTGTCTATAGATATAGGACTGATATATTGTGTATAGATATAGGACTGATATATTGTGTATAGATATAGGACTGATATATTGTCTATAGATATAGGACTGATATATTGTGTATAGATATAGGACTGATATATTGTCTATAGATATAGGACTGATATATTGTGTATAGATATAGGACTGATATATTGTGTATAGATATAGGACTGATATATTGTCTATAGATATAGGACTGATATATTGTGTATAGATATAGGACTGATATATTGTGTATAGATATAGGACTGATATATTGTCTATAGATATAGATGATATATTGTCTATAGATATAGGACTGATATATTGATATAGGACTGATACTATTGTCTATAGATACAGGACTGATATATTGTGTATAGATATAGGACTGATATATTGTCTATAGATATAGGACTGATATATTGTGTATAGATATAGGACTGATATATTGTGTATAGATATAGGACTGATATATTGTGTATAGATATAGGACTGATGTATTGTGTATAGATATAGGAGTGATATATTGTGTATAGATACAGGACTGATATATTGTCTATAGATATAGGACTGATGTATTGTGTATAGATATAGACCTGATATATTGTCTATACTACTGTCTATAGATATAGACCTGATATATTGTCTATAGATATAGGACTGATATATTGTGTATAGATATAGGACTGATATATTGTCTATAGATATAGGACTGATATATTGTGTATAGATATAGGACTGATATATTGTGTATAGATATAGGACTGATATATTGTCTATAGATATAGGACTGATATATTGTGTATAGATATAGGACTGATATATTGTCTATAGATACAGGACTGATATATTGTGTATAGATACAGGACTGATATATTGTCTACTACGGTCTATAGATATAGACCTGATATATTGTGTATAGATACAGGACTGATATATTGTGTATAGATATAGGACTGATATATTGTCTATAGATATAGGACTGATATATTGTGTATAGATACAGGACTGATATATTGTGTATAGATATAGGACTGATATATTGTGTATAGATATAGGACTGATGTATTGTGTATAGATATAGGAGTGATATATTGTGTATAGATACAGGACTGATATATTGTGTATAGATATAGGACTGATATATTGTGTATAGATATAGGACTGATATATTGTATAGGACTATACGATCTATAGATATAGACTGATATATTGTCTATAGATATATATTGTGTATAGATATAGGACTGATATATTGTGTATAGATATAGGACTGATATATTGTGTATAGATATAGGACTGATATATTGTGTATAGATATAGACTGATATATTGTGTATAGATATAGGACTGATATATTGTCTATAGATATAGGACTGATATATTGTGTATAGATATAGGACTGATATATTGTCTATAGATATAGGACTGATATATTGTGTATAGATATAGGACTGATATATTGTGTATAGATATAGGACTGATATATTGTCTATAGATATAGGACTGATATATTGTCTATAGATATAGGACTGATATATTGTCTATAGATATAGGACTGATATATTGTGTATAGATATAGGACTGATATATTGTGTATAGATATAGGACTGATATATTGTGTATAGATATAGGACTGATATATTGTGTATAGATATAGGACTGATATATTGTGTATAGATATAGGACTGATATATTGTGTATAGATATAGGACTGATATATTGTCTATAGATATAGGACTGATATATTGTGTATAGATATAGGACTGATATATTGTCTATAGATATAGGACTGATATATTGTGTATAGATATAGGACTGATATATTGTGTATAGATATAGGACTGATATATTGTGTATAGATATAGACCTGATATATTGTCTATAGATATAGGACTGATATATTGTGTATAGATATAGGACTGATATATTGTGTATAGATATAGGACTGATAGATATAGGACTGATATATTGTCTATAGATATAGGACTGATATATTGTCTATAGATATAGGACTGATATATTGTCTATAGATATAGGACTGATATATTGTCTATAGATATAGGACTGATATATTGTGTATATATATTGTCTACCTGATATATTGTCTATATATTGTCTATAGATATAGACTGATATATTGTCTATAGATATAGGACTGATATATTGTCTATAGATATAGGACTGATATATTGTCTATAGATATAGGACTGATATATTGTCTATAGATATAGGACTGATATATTGTGTATAGATATAGGACTGATATATTGTCTATAGATATAGAACTGATATATTGTCTATAGATATAGGACTGATATATTGTCTATAGATATAGGACTGATATATTGTGTATAGATATAGGACTGATATATTGTCTATAGATATAGGACTGATATATTGTCTATAGATATAGGACTGATATATTGTGTATAGATATAGGACTGATATATTGTGTATAGATATAGGACTGATATATTGTGTATAGATATAGGACTGATATATTGTCTATAGATATAGGACTGATATATTGTCTATAGATATAGGACTGATATATTGTCTATAGATATAGGACTGATATATTGTCTATAGATATAGGACTGATATATTGTCTATAGATATAGGACTGATATATTGTCTATAGATATAGGACTGATATATTGTCTATAGATATAGGACTGATATATTGTGTATAGATATAGGACTGATATATTGTCTATAGATATAGGACTGATATATTGTGTATAGATATAGGACTGATATATTGTCTATAGATATAGGACTGATATATTGTGTATAGATATAGGACTGATATATTGTGTATAGATATAGGACTGATAGATATGAAACTAATATACATCTCTCTCTGTGAGTTCAGGGCCATTGCTGAGAAAGTGAAGCACTGCCATCCCAGAGTGCCCCCTACTGACGTCTTTCAGGACTACATGCTACTCGCAGGTAGAACAACACGTGTCTCGATGAGCTCTGTGTCCTTCCGGGCCGTTCCAGGGCTGGTATTTTATATAGAGCCTTGCAGAGTAGACGTGCTGATCTAGGACCTGAATCTACAGTCGATCTGCTCTGAGATTTACCTTCTCAGTCACGGTAGCTGATGATGATGATGATGATGAATAGTAGCAGCAAACCACTGACGAGCTTTTCACCACAGCTTGAGGATGTTTTGTGCCACAGGTCTGGAGCCGTTCAGGATCGGTCCGTACACTAATTTCGTCAACATCGGCGAGCGTTGCAACGTGGCTGGATCAAGGAAGTTCGCCAAGCTGATCATGTCGGGAAACTACGAGGTGAAACGTCTCTTCTTTTTATCCTCCTCGTCCCTGTCTGTGTCCCTGTCTGTATCCCGGTCCCCGGTCCCTGTCTGTGTCCCTGTCTGTGGCCCTGTCTGTCCCTGTCTGTGTCCCTGTCTGTGGCCCTGTCTGTGTCCCCTGTCTGTGTCCCGGTCCCCGGTCCCTGTCTGTGTCCCGGTCCCCGGTCCCTGTCTGTGTCCCTGTCTGTGTCCCGGTCCCTGTCTGTGTCCCGGTCCCCGGTCCCTGTCTGTGTCCCGGTCCCTGTCTGTGTCCCGGTCCCTGTCTGTGTCCCGGTCCCCGGTCCCTGTCTGTGAACCGGTCCCCGGTCCCTGTGTGTCCCGTCCCTGTCTGTGAACCGGTCCCTGTCTGTGTCCCTGTCTGTGTCCCTGTCTGTGTCCCTGTCTGTGAACCGGTCCCTGTCTGTCTCCCTGTCTGTGAACCGGTCCCTGTCTGTCTCCAGGAGGCGTTGAGCATAGCCAAGACCCAGGTGGAGATGGGAGCCCAGGTGTTGGACATCAACATGGACGAGGGGATGTTGGAGGGTCCTGCCGCCATGGCCCGGTTCTGCTGTCTCATATCCTCCGAGCCTGACATCGCCAGGGTAGGAATCACCTGGACATTTCAAAAAGATAAGATACCTGCGTACTGTTGAATGCTTCCCGACGGTTAATCGTGTTTCTAAACCACTTCCTGTGATGATGTTACTATGTACTGAGCTACAGGAAGCTGAGCCATGTTGTTGAAGGGCCTGGAGATGCAGGAAATCACTCTAAGAACAGAGTTCATCTATAGAAGAAGTTCTTTAGGCCTTTACTGAAGCTGAAGGTCACTTACCCAGCTCTTCTCGTTGTCCTCTTTATACTCATCTCTCTCTCCTCTTTATCCTCATCTCTCTCCTCTCCTCGTTGTCCTCTTTATCCTCATCTCTCTCCTCTCCTCGTTGTCCTCTTTATCCTCATCTCTCTCCTCTCCTCGTTGTCCTCTTTATCCTCATCTCTCTCCTCTCCTCGTTGTCCTCTTTATCCTCATCTCTCTCCTCTCCTCGTTGTCCTCTTTATCCTCATCTCTCTCCTCTCCTCGTTGTCCTCTTGATCCTCATCTCTCTCCTCTCCTCGTTGTCCTCTTTATCCTCATCTCTCTCCTCTCCTCGTTGTCCTCTTTATCCTCATCTCTCTCCTCGTTGTCCTCTTTATCCTCATCTCTCTCCTCTCCTCGTTGTCCTCTTTATCCTCATCTCTCTCCTCTCCTCGTTGTCCTCTTTATCCTCATCTCTCTCCTCTCCTCGTTGTCCTCTTTATCCTCATCTCTCTCCTCTCCTCGTTGTCCTCTTTATCCTCATCTCTCTCCTTTCATCGTTGTCCTCTTAATCCTCATCTCTCTCCTCTCCTCGTTGTCCTCTTAATCCTCATCTCTCTCCTCTCCTCGTTGTCCTCTTTATCCTCATCTCTCTCCTCGTTGTCCTCTTTATCCTCATCTCTCTCCTCGTTGTCCTCTTTATCCTCATCTCTCTCCTCTCCTCGTTGTCTTCTTTATCCTCATCTCTCTCCTCGTTGTCCTCTTAATCCTCATCTCTCTCCTCGTTGTCCTCTTAATCCTCATCTCTCTCCTCTCCTCCTAGTTGTCCTCTTAATCCTCATCTCTCTCCTCTTCTCGTTGTCCTCTTTATCCTCATCTCTCTCCTCTCCTCGTTGTCCTCTTTATCCTCATCTCTCTCCTCTCCTCGTTGTCCTCTTTATCCTCATCTCTCTCCTCTCCTAGTTGTCCTCTTTATCCTCATCTCTCTCCTCGTTGTCCTCTTTATCCTCATCTCTCTCCTCGTTGTCCTCTTTATCCTCATCTCTCTCCTCTCCTCGTTGTCCTCTTTATCCTCATCTCTCTCCTCTCATCGTTGTCCTCTTGATCCTCATCTCTCTCCTCTCCTCGTTGTCCTCTTTATCCTCATCTCTCTCATCGTTGTCATCTTTATCCTCATCTCTCTCCTCTCCTAGTTGTCCTCTTTATCCTCATCTCTCTCCTTTCATCGTTGTCCTCTTAATCCTCATCTCTCTCCTCTCCTCGTTGTCCTCTTAATCCTCATCTCTCTCCTCTCCTCGTTGTCCTCTTTATCCTCATCTCTCTCCTCGTTGTCCTCTTTATCCTCATCTCTCTCTCGTTGTCCTCTTTATCCTCATCTCTCTCCTCTCCTCGTTGTCCTCTTAATCCTCATCTCTCTCTCTCGTTGTCCTCTTAATCCTCATCTCTCTCCTCTCCTCGTTGTCCTCTTTATCCTCATCTCTCTCCTCTCCTCGTTGTCCTCTTTCCTCATCTCTCTCCTCTCCTTGTTGTCCTCTTTATCCTCATCTCTCTCCTCTCTCGTTGTCCTCTTTATCCTCATCTCTCTCCTCTCCTCGTTGTCCTCTTTATCCTCATCTCTCTCCTCTCCTCGTTGTCCTCTTGATCCTCATCTCTCTCCTCTCCTCGTTGTCCTCTTTATCCTCATCTCTCTCATCGTTGTCATCTTTATCCTCATCTCTCTCCTCTCCTAGTTGTCCTCTTTATCCTCATCTCTCTCCTCTCCTCGTTGTCCTCTTTATCCTCCTCTCTCTCCTCTCCTCGTTGTCCTCTTTATCCTCATCTCTCTCCTCTCCTCGTTGTCCTCTTTATCCTCTCTCTCCTCTCCTCTTGTATCTCTCTCTCTCTCTCTCTCTCTCTCTCTCTCTCTCTCTCTCTCTCTCTCTCTCTCTCTCTCTCTCTCTCTCTCTCTCTCTCTTTCTTCTCTTTCTCTTCTTTTCTTCTCGGTACCTCTGTGTATAGACTTGTCTAACTTCCAGGTGTCCTCTCTCTCCTCTCCTAGGTACCTCTGTGTATAGACTCGTCGAACTTCGAGGTGATCAAGGCGGGACTGAAGTGTTGTCAGGGAAGTGTATCGTGAACAGCATCAGTCTGAAGGAAGGAGAAGAGGAGTTTCTCCAGAGAGCTACGACTGTCAGACGCTACGGGGCTGCCGTGGTGGTTATGGCCTTCGACGAGGAGGGTCAGGTGAGACTGTCAGACGCTACGGGGCTGCCGTGGAGGTTATGGCCTTCGACGAGGAGGGTCAGGTGAGACTGTCAGACGCTACGGGGCTGCCGTGGTGGTTATGGCCTTCGACGAGGAGGGTCAGGTGAGACTGTCAGACGCTACGGGGCTGCCCTGGTGGTTATGGCCTTCGACGAGGAGGGTCAGGTGAGACTGTCAGACGCTACGGGGCTGCCGTGGTGGTTATGGCCTTCGATGAGGAGGGTCAGGTGAGACTGTCAGACGCTACGGGGCTGCCGTGGTGGTTATGGCCTTCGACGAGGAGGGTCAGGTGAGACTGTCAGACGCTACGGGGCTGCCGTGGTGGTTATGGCCTTCGACGAGGAGGGTCAGGTGAGACTGTCAGACGCTACGGGGCTGCCGTGGTGGTTATGGCCTTCGACGAGGAGGGTCAGGTGAGACTGTCAGACGCTACGGGGCTGCCCTGGTGGTTATGGCCTTCGACGAGGAGGGTCAGGTGAGACTGTCAGACGCTACGGGGCTGCCCTGGTGGTTATGGCCTTCGACGAGGAGGGTCAGGTGAGACTGTCAGACGCTACGGGGCTGCCGTGGTGGTTATGGCCTTCGACGAGGAGGGTCAGGTGAGACTGTCAGACGCTACGGGGCTGCCGTGGTGGTTATGGCCTTCGACGAGGAGGGTCAGGTGAGACTGTCAGACGCTTCGGGGCTGCCAGGGTGGTTATGGCCTTCGACGAGGAGGGTCAGGTGAGACTGTCAGACGCTACGGGGCTGCCCTGGTGGTTATGGCCTTCGACGAGGAGGGTCAGGTGAGACTGTCAGACGCTACGGGGCTGCCGTGGTGGTTATGGCCTTCGACGAGGAGGGTCAGGTGAGACTGTCAGACGCTCTTCTGCCGTGGTGGTTATGGCCTTCGACGAGGAGGGTCAGGTGAGACTGTCAGACGCTACGGGGCTGCCCTGGTGGTTATGGCCTTCGACGAGGAGGGTCAGGTGAGACTATCAGACGCTACGGGCTGCCGTGGTGGTTATGACCTTCGACGAGGACGGTCAGGTGAGACTGTCAGACGCTACGGGGCTGCCGTGGTGGTTATGGCCTTCGACGAGGAGGGTCAGGTGAGACTGTCAGACGCTACGGGGCTGCCCTGGTGGTTATGGCCTTCGACGAGGAGGGTCAGGTGAGACTATCAGACGCTACGGGGCTGCCGTGGTGGTTATGGCCTTCGACGAGGAGGGTCAGGTTAGACTGTCAGACGCTACTGGGCTGCCCTGGTGGTTATGGCCCTGAGACTGTCAGACGAGGAGGGTCAGGTGAGGCCTATGTGAACCCTTCGGAATTATGGCCTGAAGTTATCAGGTAAATTGGTCATCCATTTTGATCTGATCTTCCTAAGTCACAAAAAATACAATAATTAGTGTGTCATTAGTGTTTGTGTGTTATTAATTTAAGGGTCAGACTGTGTTTGTCTATTGTTGCTGACCTGATGAAGATCAGATCAAATTTTATGACCTTTTATGCAGACATCCAGATATTTCTGAAGGTCACATACTGTTGTTGTTACATTCCTAGAGGGGGTGGGGGGTCAGGATGTCAGGTGGTAGGGGCTGCCGTGGGGGTTATGGCCTTCGATGTAGGTGGTAGGGGAGGTGGGGGGGTCAGTTATGTTCGACGGGAGGGTCAGGTGGACTGTCAGGATGCTAGGGTGCCGTGGGGGTGGCCTTCGACTGGGGGGTCAGGTGTCACTGGTAGGGACGGGGCTGCCGGGGGTCAGGATGGCCTTCGAAGGGGGTCAGGGAGACTGGGAGGGGGTGCCGGGTGGTTATGGTAGGGAGGGTCAGGGGGGTCAGGATGGGGCTGCCGTGGTGGGGCCTGGGGGAGGGTCAGGATGAACTGTCAGGTAGGGGCTGCCGTGGGGGTGGGCCTTCGGGGGGGGGTCAGGATGTAGACTGTCAGGGGGGTGGGGGGCAGGATGTAACATGGCCCTCCTGTGGGGGGTCTAGGACTGTCAGTGGTACTAACACTGCCCTGGTGGTTATGGGTGGAGGGGGTCAGGATGTCAGTGGGGCTGCCGTGGGGTTATGTGGGTTGGGGGTCAGGATGCCCTGGTGGTTATGGCCCTAGGAGGGTCAGGTGAAACCCTTCGAAATTACCTGAAGTTATGTGTAAATTGGTCATCCATTTTGATCTGATCTTCATCTAAGTCACAAAAAAATACAATAATTAGTGGTTATTAGGTTTGGTGTTATTAATTTAAGCAGACTGTGGTCTATTGGTGACCTAGATGAAGATGATCAAATATTACTGCTTCCTGTTGTCACCCATGGTAGGTGGGACATGGGATATTTCTGGGGTTCACATACTGTTGTTACATTCCTAGGGGGGTGGGGGGGGCAGGATGTAGGTGGTAGGGGAGGTGGGTGTAGGTGGTAGGGGAGGTGGGGGGCAGGATGTAAGTGGTGGGGGGTGGGAGGGGGTGCAGGATGTAAGTGGTAGGGAAGGTGGGGGGCAGGATGTAAGTGGTGGGGGGGGGTGGGAGGGGGTGCAGGATGTAAGTGGTAGGGAGGGTGGGGGGCAGGATGTAAGTGGTAGGTGGGGTGGGGGGTCAGGATGTAAGTGGTAGGGGGTGGGGTGGGTGGGGGGGGCAGGATGTAAGTGGTAGGGGGTGGGGGGGCAGGATGTAAGTGGTAGGTGGGGTGGGGGGTCAGGATGTAAGTGGTAGGTGGGGTGGTGTGGGTGGGGGGGGGCAGGATGTAAGTGGTAGGTGGGGTGGGGTGGGGGGGGGTCAGGATGTAAGTGGTAGGTGGGGTGGGGTGGGTGGGGTGGGGGGGCAGGATGTAAGTGGTAGGTGGGGTGGGGTGGGGTGCAGGGGGGGGTCAGGATGTAAGTGGTAGGTGGGGTGGGGGGGGTCAGGATGTAAGTGGTAGGTGGGGTGGGGTGGGGGGGGGTCAGGATGTAAGTGGTAGGTGGGGTGGGGTGGGGGGGGGTGGATGGAGTGGTAGGGGGGGGGCAGGATGTAAGTGGTAGGTGTTACCTCATGGATTAAAGACCGGGAAACAACCAAGGCCTTGAAACAGCTGTCTTCTCTGGTTTCCTACAGGCTACCGACACAGAGCGCAAGGTCGACATCTGCAGCAGAGCCTATCGTCTCCTGGTAACTCAGGTGGGCTTTGACCCCAACGACATCATCTTTGACCCCAACATCCTGACCATCGGCACGGGCATGGAGGAACACAGCGAGTACGCCATCAACTTCATCAGAGCCACCAGGCTCATTAAGGTCAGTTGAGACCCGTGTCGTGTTTCTGCTAAACGCGGTCACTAACACTGCATCCTGTTGTCACTAACACTGCTTCCTGTTGTCACTAACACTGCTTCCTGTTGTCACTAACACTGCTTCCTGTTGTCACAACACTGCTTCCTGTTGTCACGCTCCGGGGATTTCTCTGGGACTGTGTCGTGTTTCTGCTAAACGAGGTCACTAACACTGCTTCCTGTTGTCACAACACTGCTTCCTGTTGTCACGCTCCGGGGACACTGCTTCCTGTTACCTTTTGTCACTAACACTGCTTCCTGTTGTCACTAACACTGCTTCCTGTTGTCACTAACACTGCTTCCTGTTGTCACTAACACTGCTTCCTGTTGTCACTAACACTGCTTCCTGTTGTCACGCTCCGGGGATTTCTCTGGGACTGTGTCGTCTTTCTGCTAAACGAGGTCACTAACACTGCTTCCTGTTGTCACTAACACTGCTTCCTGTTGTCACAACACTGCTTCCTGTTGTCACGCTAACACTGCTTCCTGTTCGTCTTTCTGTATCCACTGCTTCCTGTGATGTCACAGCTCCAGGGATTTCTGGGAAAGGTGTCGATTACATCTCACCTCACTAACATCTCAAACAACACGCATGGCAGTGTGGGCTTCCTGGCTGTACTGTTAATGACCCATACTGTGTTTTCTGTAGGAGTAACACTGCTTCCTGGGGTCAGGGTCAACCTGACCTTTTCAACAGTTATAATATATTGTCACTACACTGCTTCCTGTTGTCACAACACTGACCTTTGTCAACAGTTATAATATATATTTCTCTGGGAGTGTCGTCTTTCTGCCTGGGGTCAGGGTCAACCTGACACTTTCCTGTATATCACTAATACTATATCCTGTTGTCACAGGAGTCCTGTCTGTCACAACACTGACCTTTTAACAGTATATAATATATATATATATATTATCTGGGACTACAGGAGTCGCTCTGTAGGATCAACCTGACCTTTTAACAGTATATAATATATATATATATGTCACTAACACTGCTACCTGGATCACACTGCTTCCTGTTGTCACGTATATAATATATTATATTCTCTGGGAGTCGTCTTTCTGATCAACCTGACCTTTTAACTAGTACTATAGTATATATTATATATACACTGCTTATATATACTATTTTTATTGTCTATATACACTGTATGGGTCATAACACTGTATATATATATATATTACTCTACAGGAGTCGTTGGACAACCTGACCTTTTAACAGTATATAATATATATATATATTCTCTGGGACAGGAGTCTTTCTGAAGGATCAACACTGACCTTTTGTCACTAACACTGCTATATACTACAATATGCTATCCTTGTTTTTATATATATATATACACAGTATATACACAGTATGGGTCATATATATATTTATATATATTCTCTACAGGAGTTGTTGCCTGGGGCCAGGATCAGTGGTGGCCTGTCCAACCTGTCCTTCTCCTTCAGAGGCATGGAGGTCATCAGAGAGGCCATGCATGGAGCCTTCCTGTACCACGCCATCAAGGTAGGTGGAGCCTTCCTGTACCACGCCATCAAGGTAGGCGGAGCCTTCCTGTACCACGCCATCAAGGTAGGCGGAGCCTTCCTGTACCACGCCATCAAGGTAGGCGGAGCCTTCCTGTACCACGCCATCAAGGTAGGCGGAGCCTTCCTGTACCACGCCATCAAGGTAGGTGGAGCCTTCCTGTACCACGCCATCAAGGTAGGCGGAGCCTTCCATCTCCACGCCATCAAGGTAGGCGGAGCCTTCCTGTACCACGCCATCAAGGTAGGCGGAGCCTGTCCTGTTACCACCCATCAAGGTTTTCTGGAGCCTTCCTGTACCACGCCATCAAGGTAGGCGGAGCCTTCCTGTACCACGCCATCAAGGTAGGCGGAGCCTTCCTGTACCACGCCATCAAGGTAGGCGGAGCCTTCCTGTACCACGCCATCAAGGTAGGTGGAGCCTTCCTGTACCACGCCATAAGGTAGGCGGAGCCTTCCTGTACCACGCCATCAAGGTAGGATCAAGCCTTCCTGTACCACGTATATCAAGGTAGGCGGAGCCTTCCTGTACCACGCCATCAAGGTAGGCGGAGCCTTCCTGTACCACGCCATCAAGGTAGGCGGAGCCTTCCTGTACCACGCCATCAAGGTAGGCGGAGCCTTCCTGTACCACGCCATCAAGGTAGGCGGAGCCTTCCTGTACCACGCCATCAAGGTAGGCGGAGCCTTCCTGTACCACGCCATCAAGGTAGGCGGAGCCTTCCTGTACCACGCCATCAAGGTAGGCGGAGCCTTCCTGTACCACGCCATCAAGGTAGGTGGAGCCTTCCTGTACCACGCCATCAAGGTAGGCGGAGCCTTCCTGTACCACGCCATCAAGGTAGGTGGAGCCTTCCTGTACCACGCCATCAAGGTAGGTGGAGCCTTCCTGTACCACGCCATCAAGGTAGGCGGAGCCTTCCTGTACCACGCCATCAAGGTAGGTGGAGCCTTCCTGTACCACGCCATCAAGGTAGGTGGAGCCTTCCTGTACCACGCCATCAAGGTAGGTGGAGCCTTCCTGTACCACGCCATCAAGGTAGGCGGAGCCTTCCTGTACCACGCCATCAAGGTAGGTGGAGCCTTCCTGTACCACGCCATCAAGGTAGGCGGAGCCTTCCTGTACCACGCCATCAAGGTAGGTGGAGCCTTCCTGTACCACGCCATCAAGGTAGGTGGAGCCTTCCTCTACCACGCCATCAAGGTAGGTGGAGCCTTCCTGTACCACGCCATCAAGGTAGGTGGAGCCTTCCTCTACCACGCCATCAAGGTAGGTGGAGCCTTCCTGTACCACGCCATCAAGGTAGGTGGAGCCTTCCTGTACCACGCCATCAAGGTAGGTGGAGCCTTCCTCTACCACGCCATCAAGGTAGGTTGAACGCTAGCTAGCGGCCCTACTACGTTAGCCAGTGGCTATCGACATCTAGCCAGCTAGCGGCCCTACTACGTTAGCCAGTGGCTATCGACATCTAGCCAGCTAGCGGCCCTACTACGTTAGCCAGTGGCTATCGACATCTAGCCAGCTAGCGGCCCTACTACGTTATCCCTGCCTGAGTAACCCTGTTGTCCTGCTGTCTCCTATAGGACGGTATGGACATGGGCATAGTGAACGCTAGCTAGCGGCCCTACTACGTTATCCCTGCCTGAGTAACCCTGTTGTCCTGCTGTCTCCTATAGGACGGTATGGACATGGGCATAGTGAACGCTAGCTAGCGGCCCTACTACGTTATCCCTGCCTGAGTAACCCTGTTGTCCTGCTGTCTCCTATAGGACGGTATGGACATGGGCATAGTGAACGCTAGCTAGCGGCCCTACTACGTTATCCCTGCCTGAGTAACCCTGTTGTCCTGCTGTCTCCTATAGGACGGTATGGACATGGGCATAGTGAACGCTAGCTAGCGGCCCTACTACGTTATCCCTGCCTGAGTAACCCTGTTGTCCTGCTGTCTCCTATAGGACGGTATGGACATGGGCATAGTGAACGCTAGCTAGCGGCCCTACTACGTTATCCCTGCCTGAGTAACCCTGTTGTCCTGCTGTCTCCTATAGGACGGTATGGACATGGGCATAGTGAACGCTAGCTAGCGGCCCTACTACGTTATCCCTGCCTGAGTAACCCTGTTGTCCTGCTGTCTCCTATAGGACGGTATGGACATGGGCATAGTGAACGCTAGCTAGCGGCCCTACTACGTTATCCCTGCCTGAGTAACCCTGTTGTCCTGCTGTCTCCTATAGGACGGTATGGACATGGGCATAGTGAACGCTAGCTAGCGGCCCTACTACGTTATCCCTGCCTGAGTAACCCTGTTGTCCTGCTGTCTCCTATAGGACGGTATGGACATGGGCATAGTGAACGCTAGCTAGCGGCCCTACTACGTTATCCCTGCCTGAGTAACCCTGTTGTCCTGCTGTCTCCTATAGGACGGTATGGACATGGGCATAGTGAACGCTAGGTATAGCGGCCCTATCTACGTATCCCTGCCTGAGTAACCCTGTTGTCCTGCTGTCTCCTATAGGACGGTATGGACATGGGCATAGTGAACGCTAGCTAGCGGCCCTACTACGTACATATCCTATCCCTGCCTGAGTAAGCCTGTTGTCCTGCTGTCTCCTATAGGACGGTATGGACATGGGCATAGTGAACGCTAGCTAGCAGCCCATATCCTAGTATATCCCTGCCTGAGGTAATGTTGTCCTGCTGTCATCCTATAGGACGGTATGGACATGGGCATAGTGAACGCTATCCTAGCGGCCCTACTGACAGTTATCCCTGTACCTGAGTATACCCTGTTGTTTACCTGCATATCTACATATCCTAGTATAACTTACTGTACAGGGCATAGTTTACGCTACTACGGCCCTACCTAGTATATCCCTGTACTGAGTAACCCTGTTGTCCTGCTGTACTATCCTATAGGACGGTACAGGACATGGGCATAGTACATATCCTAGTATAACTTACTGTACAGGTATATGGTTTACACACTACGTTATCCCTACATATCTAGTATAACTTACTGTTATATGTTTACCTACAGTACATATACAGTACATATCCTAGTATAACTTACTGTACAGGTATATGGTTTAACACTACAGTACATATCCTGCCTGTCAGGTATATGATGAGTATATCGTACATATCCTAGCTGCTGAACAGGTATATGGTTTACAACTACAGTTATCTGGAACAAAGACCCGGAGGCACAGAGAAATCCTAGTATAACTTACTGTACAGGTATATGGTTTACACACTACAGTACATATCCTAGTATATCTTACTGTACAGGTATATGGTTTACACACTACAGTACATATCCTAGTATAACTTACTGTACAGGTATATGGTTTACACACTACAGTACATATCCTAGTATAACTTACTGTACAGGTATATGGTTTACACACTACAGTACATATCCTAGTATAACTTACTGTACAGGTATATGGTTTACACACTACAGTACATATCCAGTACATATCCTAGTATATCTTACTGTACAGGTATATGGTTTACACACTACAGTACATATCCTACATATCCTAGTATAACTTACTGTACAGGTATATGGTTTACACACTACAGTACATATCCTAGTATAACTTACTGTACAGGTATATGGTTTACACACTACAGTACATATCCTAGTATAACTTACTGTGCTTGTATACACAGGTATATGGTTTACACACTACAGTACATATCCTAGTATAACTTACTGTACAGGTATATGGTTTACACACTACAGTACATATCCTAGTATATCTTACTGTACAGGTATATGGTTTACACACTACAGTACATATCCTAGTATAACTTACTGTACAGGTATATGGTTTACACACTACAGTACATATCCTAGTATAACTTACTGTACAGGTATATGGTTTACACACTACAGTACATATCCTAGTATATCTTACTGTACAGGTATATGGTTTACACACTACAGTACATATCCTAGTATAACTTACTGTACAGGTATATGGTTTACACACTACAGTACATATCCTAGTATATCTTACTGTACTTGTACACACAGGTATATGATTTACACACTACAGTACATATCCTAGTATAACTTACTGTGCTTGTATACACAGGTATATGGTTTACACACTACAGTACATATCCTAGTATATCTTACTGTGCTTGTACAGGTATATGGTTTACACACTACAGTACATATCCTAGTATATCTTACTGTGCTTGTACACACAGGTATATGGTTTACACACTACAGTACATATCCTAGTATATCTTACTGTGCTTGTATACACAGGTATATATGGTTTACACACTACAGTACATATCCTAGTATATCTTACTGTGCTTGTATACACAGATATATGGTTTACACACTACAGTACATATCTTAGTATAACTTACTGTACAGGTATATGGTTTACACACTACAGTACATATCCTAGTATATCTTACTGTGCTTGTATACACCGGTACACAGCCTTCGGGAAAGTATTCAGACCCCTGGACTTTTCCCACATTTTGTTACGTTACAGCCTTATTCTAAATTGGATCACATTTTTTTCCCCCTCAGCAATCTACACACACTATCCCATAATGAAAAAGTAAAAATGTTTTTTTTTTTTAGAAATGTTGGCAATTTGTTAAACAGAAATACCTTATTTACATAAGTATTCAGACCCTTTGCTATGAGACTCGAAATTGAGCTCAGGTGCATCCTGTTTCCACTGATCATCCTTGAGATGTTTCTACAACTCGATTGGAGTCCACCTGTGGTAAACTCAATTGATTGGACATGATTTGGAAAGGCACACACCTGTCTATATAAAGGTCCCACAGTTGACAGTGAATGTCAGAGCAAAAACCAAGCCATGAGGTGGAAGGAATTGTCTGTTGAGCTCCGAGACAGGATTGTGTCGAGGCACAGATCTGGGGAAGGGTACCAAAACATTTCTGCAGCACTGAAGGTCCCCAAACAGGGGCGTCATCATTCTGCAGCACTGAAGGTCCCCAAGAACAGGGGCGTCATCATTCTGCAGCATTGAAGGTCCCCAAGAACACAGTGGCCTCCATCATTCTGCAGCATTGAAGGTCCCATTCTGCAGCAGAAGGTCACAGTGGCCTCCATCATTCTGCAGCACTGAAGGTCCCCAAGAACAGGGGCGTCATCATTCTGCAGCACTGAAGGTCCCCAAGAACAGGGGCGTCATCATTCTGCAGCACTGAAGGTCCCCAAGAACAGGGGCGTCATCATTCTTAAAAGGAAGCGGTTTGGAACCAACTTGGCCGCCCGGCCAAACTGAGCAATCGGGGGAGAAGGGCCTTGGTCAGGGAGGGGACCAAGAAACTGACAGAGCTCCAGAGTTCCTCTGTGGAGATTGGAGAACCTTCCAGAAGGACAACCATCCCTGTAGGACTCCACCAATCAGGCCTTTATGGTAGCGTGGCCAGATGGAAACCACTCCTCAGTAAAAGGCACATGACAGCCCGCTTGGAGTTTGCCAAAAGGCACCTAAAGACTCTCAGACCATGAGAAACAAGATTCTCTGGTCTGATGAAACCAAGATTGAACTCTTTGGCCTGAATGCCAAGCTTCACGTCTGGAGGAAACCTGGCACCATCCCTACAGTGAAGCATGGTGGTGGTAGCATCATGCTGTGGGGATGTTTTTCACCATCCCAACAGGGAGAGCATGGTGGATGAACGGAGCAAATTCTGTATGAACAGGTGCATACTGGTCACCTGGTTAACACAGTACATCTGTCCACCTGAACATCTGGCACCATCCCTATGGTGAAGCATGGTGGTGGTTAACAGCATGTCTGGAGGAAACACTGGCAGTACATATTCATCCCACAGTACATACTGTGAAGCATACTGGTGGTTAGCACATGCTACTGGGGATCTGGTTTTTCAGTATAGGAACTGGTCCATCTGGTTAACACAGTACATGTCCTGCTGTATAAACAGGTACATACTGGTCCACCTGGTTAACACAGTACATACTGGTCCATCTGGTTAACACAGTACATACTGGTCCACCTGGTTAACACAGTACATACTGGTCCATCTGGTTAACACAGTACATACTGGTCCATCTGGTTAACACAGTACATACTGGTCCATCTGGTTAACACAGTACATACTGGTCCATCTGGTTAACACAGTACATACTGGTCCACCTGGTTAACACAGTACATACTGGTCCACCTGGTTAACACAGTACATACTGGTCCATCTGGTTAACACAGTACATACTGGTCCATCTGGTTAACACAGTACATACTGGTCCACCTGGTTAACACAGTACATATTCTGCTGTGTAAACAGGTGCATACTGATCCATCTGGTTAACACAGTACATACTGGTCCATCTGGTTAAACAGTACATACTGGTCCACCTGGTTAACACAGTACATATTCCACCTGGTAAACAGTACATACTGGTCCACCTGGTTAACACAGTACATATTCTGTATAACAGGTACATACTGGTCCACCTGGTTAACACAGTACACACCTGGTTAACCCAGGTACATACTGGTGCACCTGGTTAACACAGTACATATTCTGCTGTGTAAACAGGTACATACTGGTCCAAACCCAGGTACATACTGGTACATATTCTGTATAACAGGTACATACTGGTCCATCTGGTTAACACAGTACATACTGATCCATCTGTATAAACAGGTACATACTGGTCCACTGGTTAACTGGTTAACACAGTACAACTAGGAAAGTCAGTTAAGAACAAATGTAACAGTGGGTTAACTGGTACATACAGTGGTCCACCTGGTTAACACAGTACATATTCTGTCAGCTGGGGATTCGAACTAACCTTTCAGTACATACCACTAGGCTCCACCTGGTTAACACAGTACATATGGTCCACTGGTATAAACAGGTACATACTGGTCCATCTGGTTAACACAGTACATACTGGTCCATCTGGTTAACACAGTACTACATACTGGTCCACCTGGTTAACACAGTACATATTCTGCTGTATAAACAGGTACATACTGGTCCACCTGGTTAACACAGTACAAATTCTGCTGTATAACCAGGTACATACTGGTCCACCTGGTTAACACAGTACATATTCTGTATAAACTGGTAATACAGTACATACTGGTTAACACAGTACATCTGGTATAAACAGGTACATACTGGTCCACCTGGTTAACACAGTACATATTCTGCTGTATAAACAGGTACATACTGGTCCACCTGGTTAACACAGTACAATTCTGCTGTATAAACAGGTACATACTGGTCCACCTGGTTAACACAGTACATGTTCTGCTGTATAAACAGGTACATACTGGTCCACCTGGTTAACACAGTACATACTGGTCCACCTGGTTAACACAGTACATACTGGTCCATCTGTATAAACAGGTACATACTGGTCCATCTGGTTAACACAGTACATACTGGTCCATCTGGTTAACACAGTACATACTGGTCCATCTGGTTAACACAGTACATACTGGTCCATCTGGTTAACACAGTACATATTCTGTATAAACAGGTACATATGGTCCACCTGGTTAACACAGTGATATTCTGCTATAAACAGGTACATACTGGTCCACCTGGTTAACACAGTACATATTCTGCTGTATAAACAGGTACATACTGGTCCACCTGGTTAACACAGTACATATTCTGCTGTATAAACAGGTACATACTGGTCCACCTGGTTAACACAGTACATATTCTGCTGTATAACCAGGTACATATGGGCCACCTGGTTAGCACAGTACATATTCTGTATGGGCTCACAGGTACATATGGTCCACCTGGTTAACACAGTACATGGGCTGCTGTATAAACAGGTACATACTGGTCCACCTGGTTAACACAGTACATATGGGCTCACCTGGTTAACACAGTACATGTCCTGGGTATAAACAGGTACATACTGGGCCACCTGGTTAACACAGTACATACTGGGCCACCTGGTTAACACAGTACATGTCCTGCTGGTATAAACAGGTACATACTGGTCCACCTGGTTAACACAGTACATATTCTGCTGTGTAAACAGGTACATACTGGTCCACCTGGTTAACACAGTACATACTGGTCCACCTGGTTAACCCAGTACATGTCCTGTAACTCTGTGTCTGTATGTCTCTGCTCGCTGGGGTTACCATGATCCCTAGTACAGTGTACTAGATCCCCTCTGAAGAGAATCCTGTCGTTTTCAGAGCTGTGCCAAAGGAGGGAAGAAGGTGGTCCAGACGGATGAGTGGCGAGAGGGAACAGTGGAGGAGAGGCTGGAGTATGGGCTCATCAAGGTTAGTATAGTATGGGTTCATCAAGGTTAGTATAGTATGGGCTCATCAAGGTTAGTATAGTATGGGCTCATCAAGGTTAGTATAGTATGGGCTCATCAAGGTTAGTATAGTATGGGCTCATCAAGGTTAGTATAGTATGGGCTCATCAAGGTTAGTATAGTATGGGCTCATCAAGGTTAGTATAGTATGGGCTCATCAAGGTTAGTATAGTATGGGCTCATCAAGGTTAGTATAGTATGGGCTCATCAAGGTTAGTATAGTATGGGCTCATCAAGGTTAGTATAGTATGGGCTCATCAAGGTTAGTATAGTATGGGCTCATCAAGGTTAGTATAGTATGGGCTCATCAAGGTTAGTAAGAGAGAGGCTGGAGTATGGGGTTCATCAAGGTTAGTATAGTATGGGCTCATCAAGGTTAGTATGGGCTCATCAAGGTTAGTATAGTATGGGCTCATCAAGGTTAGTATAGTATGGGCTCATCAAGGTTAGTATAGTATGGGCTCATCAAGGTTAGTATAGTATGGGCTCATCAAGGTTAGTATAGTATGGGCTCATCAAGGTTAGTATAGTATGGGCTCATCAAGGTTAGTATAGTATGGGCTCATCAAGGTTAGTATAGTATGGGCTCATCAAGGTTAGTATAGTATGGGCTCATCAAGGTTAGTAAGAGAGAGGCTGGAGTATGGGCTCATCAAGGTTAGTATAGTATGGGCTCATCAAGGTTAGTATAGTATGGGCTCATCAAGGTTAGTATAGTATGGGCTCATCAAGGTTAGTATAGTATGGGCTCATCAAGGTTAGTATAGTATGGGCTCATCAAGGTTAGTATAGTATGGGCTCATCAAGGTTAGTATAGTATGGGCTCATCAAGGTTAGTATAGTATGGGCTCATCAAGGTTAGTATAGTATGGGCTCATCAAGGTTAGTATAGTATGGGCTCATCAAGGTTAGTAAGATGGGCTCATCAAGGTTGGTAATGGGCTCATCAAGGTTAGTACAGTATGGGCTCATCAAGGTTAGTATAGTATGGGCTCATCAAGGTTAGTAGGAGTATGAGGCTAGTATGGGCTCATCAAGGTTAGTATAGTATGGGCTCATCAAGGTTAGTATAGTAGTATATGGGCTCATCAAGGTTAGTATAGTATGGGCTCATCAAGGTTAGTATAGTATGGGCTCATCAAGGTTAGTATAGCATATGGGCTCATCAAGGTTAGTATAGTATGGGCTCATCAAGGTTAGTATAGTATGGGCTCATCAAGGTTAGTATAGTATGGGCTCATCAAGGTTAGTATAGTATGGGCTCATCAAGGTTAGTATAGTATGGGCTCATCAAGGTTAGTATAGTATGGGCTCATCAAGGTTAGTAGGAGAGAGGCTGGAGTATGGGCTCATCAAGGTTAGTATAGTATGGGCTCATTAAGGTTAGTAGGAGAGAGGCTGGAGTATGGGCTCATCAAGGTTAGTACAGTATGGGCTCATCAAGGTTAGTACAGTATGGGCTCATCAAGGTTAGTATAGTATGTGCTCATCAAGGTTAGTACAGTATGGGTTCATCAATGTTAGTATAGATTGGTTCATCAAGGTTAGTAAGAGAGAGGCTGGAGTATGGGCTCATCAAGGTTAGTATAGTATGGGCTCATCAAGGTTAGTATAGTATGGGCTCATCAAGGTTAGTACAGTATGGGCTCATCAAGGTTAGTATAGTATGGGCTCATCAAGGTTAGTAAAGTATGGGCTCATCAAGGTTAGTATAGTATGGGCTCATCATGGTTAGTATGGTATGGGCTCATCAAGGTTAGTGTGGTATGGGCTCATCAAGGTTAGTTTAGTATGGGCTCATCAAGGTTAGTTAAGTATGGGCTCATCAAGGTTAGTAGGAGAGAGGCTGGCGTATGGGTTCATCAAGGTTAGTATAGTATGGGTTCATCATGTTTAGTATGGTATGGGCTCATCAAGTTTAGTATAGTATGGGTTCATCAAGTTTAGTATGGTATGGGCTCATCAAGTTAGTATAGTATGGGCTCATCAAGGTTAGTATAGTATGGGCTCATCAAGGTTAGTATAGTATGGGCTCATCAAGGTTAGTATAGTATGGGCTCATCAAGGTTAGTAAGAGAGGCTGGAGTATGGGCTCATCAAGGTTAGTATAGTATGGGCTCATCAAGGTTAGTATAGTATGGGCTCATTAAGGTTAGTATAGTATGGGCTCATCAAGGTTAGTATAGTATGGGCTCATCAAGGTTAGTATAGTATGGGCTCATCAATGTTAGTATAGTATGGGTTCATCAAGGTTAGTAAGAGAGAGGCTGGAGTATGGGCTCATCAAGGTTAGTCTAGTATGGGCTCATCAAGGTTAGTATGGTATGGGCTCATCAATGTTAGTTTAGTATGGGCTCATCAAGGTTAGTATAGTATGGGTTCATCAAGGTTAGTATAGTATAGGCTCATCAAGGTTAGTATAGTATGGGCTCATCAAGGTTAGTGGCATGCAGGTACCAAGTTATTGTCCCTTTCTCTACTGATCATATACTGCAGGGACCAAGCTATTTTCAGGTATGTCTAGAAAATGGTTCTGGTCAAAACTGTACAGATACATTTAAGGTACAAATCTCTCTCTTTCTCCATCACAATTGCTATCAATATTCCTTCTCTGTCTCTCTCTCTTGCTCTTTCCAGGGTATAGATAAGTATGTGGTAGAGGACACAGAGGAGGCGAGGTCCCAGGCTGAGCTCTATCCGAGGCCCCTACACGTCATCGAGGGGCCCCTGATGAACGGCATGAAGGTGGTGGGAGACCTGTTTGGAGCTGGGAAAATGTTTCTACCTCAGGTGAGGGGGAAGATATGGAGGGGAGAAGAGATATCCTCAGGTAGGGGGGGAAGAGATATCCTCAGGTAGGGGAGAAGAGATATCCTCAGGTAGGGGGGGAAGAGATATCCTCAGGTAGGGGAGAAGAGAGATCCTCAGGTAGGGGGAAGAGATATCCTCAGGTAGGGGGAAGAGATATCCTCAGGTAGGGGATAGAAGAGATATCCTCAGGTAGGGGGAGAAGAGATATCCTCAGGTAGGGGGGGAAGAGATATCCTCAGGTAGGGGGAAAGAGATATCCTCAGGTAGGGGGAAGAGATATCCTCAGGTAGGGGGAAGAGATATCCTCAGGTAGGGGGAAGAGATATCCTCAGGTAGGGGAAAGAGATATCCTCAGGTAGGGGGAAAGAGATATCCTCAGGTAGGGGAAAGAGATATCCTCAGGTAGGGGAAAAGAGATATCTCAGGTAGGGGGGTAGGGGAAGAGATATCCTCAGGTAGGGGGAAAGAGATATCCTCAGGTAGGGGGGAAAGAGATATCCTCAGGTAGGGGGAAGAGATATCCTCAGGTAGGGGGGAAGAGATATCCTCAGGTAGGGGAAGAATCCTCAGGTAGGGGGAAGAGATATCCTCAGGTAGGGGGAAGAGATATCCTCAGGTAGGGGGAAGAGATATCCTCAGGTAGGGGGGAAGAGATATCCTCAGGTAGGGGGGAAAGAGATATCCTCAGGTAGGGGGGAAAGAGATATCCTCAGGTAGGGGGGAAAGAGATATCCTCAGGTAGGGGGAAGAGATATCCTCAGGTAGGGGAGAAGAGATATCCTCAGGTAGGGGAGAAGAGATATCCTCAGGTAGGGGGAAGAGATATCCTCAGGTAGGGGGAAGAGATATCCTCAGGTAGGGGAGAAGAGATATCCTCAGGTAGGGGAGAAGAGATATCCTCAGGTAGGGGAGAAGAGATATCCTCAGGTAGGGGGAAGAGATATCCTCAGGTAGGGGAGAAGAGATATCCTCAGGTAGGGGAGAAGAGATATCCTCAGGTAGGGGGAAAGAGATATCCTCAGGTAGGGGGAAGGTAGGGGGAAGAGATATCCTCAGGTAGGGGGAAGAGATATCCTCAGGTAGGGGGAAGAGAATCCTCAGGTAGATATCCTCAGGTAGGGGGAAGAGATATCCTCAGGTAGGGGGAAGAGATATCCTCAGGTAGGGGGAAGAGATATCCTCAGGTAGGGGGAAGAGATATCCTCAGGTAGGGGGAAGAGATATCCTCAGGTAGGGGGATATCCTCAGGTAGGGGAAAGAGATATCCTCAGGTAGGGGGAAGAGATATCCTCAGGTAGGGGGAAGAGATATCCTCAGGTAGGGGGAAAAGAGATATCCTCAGGTAGGGGGGAAGAGATATCCTCAGGTAGGGGGAAGAGATATCCTCAGGTAGGGGGAAGAGATATCCTCAGGTAGGGGGAAGATATCCTCAGGTAGATATCCTCAGGTAGGGGGAAGAGATATCCTCAGGTAGGGGAGAAGAGATATCCTCAGGTAGGGGAGGAAGAGA
Organism: Oncorhynchus keta; assembly: GCF_023373465.1. NCBI lineage: Eukaryota > Metazoa > Chordata > Actinopteri > Salmoniformes > Salmonidae > Oncorhynchus > Oncorhynchus keta. The sequence goes on along the minus strand of NW_026287276.1, from coordinate 90,688 downwards.
TATCCTCAGGTAGGGGGAGAAGAGATATCCTCAGGTAGGGGGGGAAGAGATATCCTCAGGTAGGGGGGAAGAGATATCCTCAGGTAGGGGGGGAAGAGATATCCTCAGGTAGGGGAGAAGAGATATCCTCAGGTAGGGGGAAGAGATATCCTCAGGTAGGGGGGGAAGAGATATCCTCAGGTAGGGGGAAGAGATATCCTCAGGTAGGGGGAAGAGATATCCTCAGGTAGGGGGGAAAGAGATATCCTCAGGTAGGGGGGAAAGAGATATCCTCAGGTAGGGGGAAGAGATATCCTCAGGTAGGGGGGAAAGAGATATCCTCAGGTAGGGGGAAGAGATATCCTCAGGTAGGGGAGAAGAGATATCCTCAGGTAGGGGAGAAGAGATATCCTCAGGTAGGGGGGAAGAGATATCCTCAGGTAGGGGGAAGAGATATCCTCAGGTAGGGAGGAAGAGATATCCTCAGGTAGGGGGAGAAGAGATATCCTCAGGTAGGAGATATCTATAAAGGTTTCTATTCTTCTCATGATCCGGGGGTCCTTAGTGTGTGTGTGAGTGTGTGTGTGTAAAGTGTGTGTGATGATAAAGTGTGTCCTCATGGTGTGGTGTGTGTGTGTGTGTGTGTGTGTGTGTGTGACAGGTGATAAAGTCAGCACGTGTGATGAAGAAGGCTGTCGCCCACCTGATCCCCTTCATGGAGAAGGAGAGAGAGGCCATGCTACTGGCATCAGGATCAGTAGAGGAGATTGTGAGTCTGTCTCTCTACCTGTCTGTCTGTCTCTACCTGTCTGTCTGTCTGTCTCTCTCTACAGTCTGTCTGTCTGTCTGTCTGTCTGTCTGTCTGTCTGTCTGTCTGTCTGTCTGTCTCTCTGTCTCTCTACCTGTCTGTCTGTCTGTCTGTCTGTCTCTCTCTACCTCAGTTTCTGTCTCCCCATCTCTTCACATCTCTCTGTCTGTCTACATTAATACTGAGGTCTGGTTTCTCATCGTCAACACGTTTAACACCATAGTGAAGGGGACTGATTCATCACAGCTCTACAGTAATGATCTATACCCCCCTGTCAGGTCCACCCCTCACAGCTCTACCAGGACACCATAGTGAAGGGACTGATTCATCACAGCTCTACAGTAATGATCTATACCCCCTGTTAGGACCCCTACCAGGACACCATAGTGAAGGGACTGATTCATCACAGCTCTACAGTAATGATCTATACCCCCTGTTAGGACCCCTACCAGGACACCATAGTGAAGGGACTGATTCATCACAGCTCTACAGTAATGATCTATACCCCCTGTTAGGACCCCTACCAGGACACCATAGTGAAGGGACTGATTCATCACAGCTCTACAGTAATGATCTATACCCCCTGTTAGGACCCCTACCAGGACACCATAGTGAAGGGACTGATTCATCACAGCTCTACAGTAATGATCTATACCCCCTGTTAGGACCCCTACCAGGACACCATAGTGAAGGGACTGATTCATCACAGCTCTACAGTAATGATCTATACCCCCTGTTAGGACCCCTACCAGGACACCATAGTGAAGGGACTGATTCATCACAGCTCTACAGTAATGATCTATACCCCCTGTTAGGACCCCTACCAGGGCACCATAGTGAAGGGACTGATTCATCACAGCTCTACAGTAATGATCTATACCCCCCTGTTAGGACCCCTACCAGGACACCACAGTGAAGGGACTGATTCATCACAGCTCTACAGTAATGATCTATACCCCCTGTTAGGACCCCTACCAGGACACCATAGTGAAGGGACTGATTCATCACAGCTCTACAGTAATGATCTATACCCCCCCCCCTGTTAGGACCCCTACCAGGACACCATAGTGAAGGGACTGATTCATCACAGCTCTACAGTAATGATCTATACCCCCTGTTAGGACCCCTACCAGGACACCATAGTGAAGGGACTGATTCATCACAGCTCTACAGTAATGATCTATACCCCCCTGTTAGGACCCCTACCAGGACACCATAGTGAAGGGACTGATTCATCACAGCTCTACAGTAATGATCTATACCCCCTGTTAGGACCCCTACCAGGACACCATAGTGAGGGGACTGATTCATCACAGCTCTACAGTAATGATCTATACCCCCCCTGTTAGGACCCCTACCAGGACACCATAGTGAAGGGACTGATTCATCACAGCTCTACAGTAATGATCTATACCCCCTGTTAGGACCCCTACCAGGACACCATAGTGAAGGGACTGATTCATCACAGCTCTACAGTAATGATCTATACCCCCCCTGTTAGGACCCCTACCAGGACACCATAGTGAAGGGACTGATTCATCACAGCTCTACAGTAATGATCTATACCCCCTGTTAGGACCCCTACCAGGACACCATAGTGAAGGGACTGATTCATCACAGCTCTACAGTAATGATCTATACCCCCCTGTTAGGACCCCTACCAGGACACCATAGTGAAGGGACTGATTCATCACAGCTCTACAGTAATGATCTATACCCCCCCTGTTAGGACCCCTACCAGGACACCATAGTGAAGGGACTGATTCATCACAGCTCTACAGTAATGATCTATACCCCCCCTGTTAGGACCCCTACCAGGACACCATAGTGAAGGGACTGATTCATCACAGCTCTACAGTAATGATCTATACCCCCCTGTTAGGACCCCTACCAGGACACCATAGTGAAGGGACTGATTCATCACAGCTCTACAGTAATGATCTATACCCCCCTGTTAGGACCCCTACCAGGACACCATAGTGAAGGGACTGATTCATCACAGCTCTACAGTAATGATCTATACCCCCCCCCCTGTTAGGACCCCTACCAGGACACCATAGTGAAGGGACTGATTCATCACAGCTCTACAGTAATGATCTATACCCCCTGTTAGGACCCCTACCAGGACACCATAGTGAAGGGACTGATTCATCACAGCTCTACAGTAATGATCTATACCCCCTGTTAGGACCCCTACCAGGACACCATAGTGAAGGGACTGATTCATCACAGCTCTACAGTAATGATCTATACCCCCTGTTAGGACCCCTACCAGGACACCATAGTGAAGGGACTGATTCATCACAGCTCTACAGTAATGATCTATACCCCCTGTTAGGACCCCTACCAGGACACCATAGTGAAGGGACTGATTCATCACAGCTCTACAGTAATGATCTATACCCCCTGTTAGGACCCCTACCAGGACACCATAGTGAAGGGACTGATTCATCACAGCTCTACAGTAATGATCTATACCCCCCTGTTAGGACCCCTACCAGGACACCATAGTGAAGGGACTGATTCATCACAGCTCTACAGTAATGATCTATACCCCCTGTTAGGACCCCTACCAGGGCACCATAGTGAAGGGACTGATTCATCACAGCTCTACAGTAATGATCTATACCCCCTGTTAGGACCCCTACCAGGACACCATAGTGAAGGGACTGATTCATCACAGCTCTACAGTAATGATCTATACCCCCTGTTAGGACCCCTACCAGGACACCATAGTGAAGGGACTGATTCATCACAGCTCTACAGTAATGATCTATACCCCCCCCCTGTTAGGACCCCTACCAGGACACCATAGTGAAGGGACTGATTCATCACAGCTCTACAGTAATGATCTATACCCCCTGTTAGGACCCCTACCAGGGCACCATAGTGAAGGGACTGATTCATCACAGCTCTACAGTAATGATCTATACCCCCTGTTAGGACCCCTACCAGGACACCATAGTGAAGGGACTGATTCATCACAGCTCTACAGTAATGATCTATACCCCCTGTTAGGACCCCTACCAGGGCACCATAGTGAAGGGACTGATTCATCACAGCTCTACAGTAATGATCTATACCCCCTGTTAGGACCCCTACCAGGACACCATAGTGAAGGGACTGATTCATCACAGCTCTACAGTAATGATCTATATCCCCCCCCCTGTTAGGACCCCTACCAGGACACCATAGTGAAGGGACTGATTCATCACAGCTCTACAGTAATGATCTATACCCCCTGTTAGGACCCCTACCAGGACACCATAGTGAAGGGACTGATTCATCACAGCTCTACAGTAATGATCTATACCCCCTGTTAGGACCCCTACCAGGACACCATAGTGAAGGGACTGATTCATCACAGCTCTACAGTAATGATCTATACCCCCCCTGTTAGGACCCCTACCAGGGCACCATAGTGAAGGGACTGATTCATCACAGCTCTACAGTAATGATCTATACCCCCCCTGTTAGGACCCCTACCAGGACACCATAGTGAAGGGACTGATTCATCACAGCTCTACAGTAATGATCTATACCCCCTGTTAGGACCCCTACCAGGGCACCATAGTGAAGGGACTGATTCATCACAGCTCTACAGTAATGATCTATACCCCCTGATAGGACCCCTACCAGGGCACCATAGTGAAGGGACTGATTCATCACAGCTCTACAGTAATGATCTATACCCCCTGTTAGGACCCCTACCAGGACACCATAGTGAAGGGACTGATTCATCACAGCTCTACAGTAATGATCTATACCCCCTGTTAGGACCCCTACCAGGACACCATAGTGAAGGGACTGATTCATCACAGCTCTACAGTAATGATCTATACCCCCTGTTATTGGACCCCTACCAGGGCACCATAGTGAAGGGACTGATTCATCACAGCTCTACAGTAATGATCTATACCCCCTGTTAGGACCCCTACCAGGACACCATAGTGAAGGGACTGATTCATCACAGCTCTACAGTAATGATCTATACCCCCTGTTAGGACCCCTACCAGGACCATAGTGAAGGGACTGATTCATCACAGCTCTGTACAGTAATGATCTATACCCCCATGTTAGGACCCCTACCAGGACACCATAGTGAAGGGACTGATTCATCACAGCTCTACAGTAATGATCTATACCCCCTGTTAGGACCCCTACCAGGACACCATAGTGAAGGGACTGATTCATCACAGCTCTACAGTAATGATCTATACCCCCACATTGACTCTGTTAGGACCCCTACCAGGGCACCATAGACTGAAGGGACTGATTCATCACAGACTCTACAGTAATGATCTATACCCCCATGTTAGGACCCCTACCAGGACACCATAGTGAAGGGACTGATTCATCACAGCTCTACAGTAATGATCTATACCCCTCTGTTAGGTACCCCTACCAGGGCACCATTCTGTTGGCCACAGTGAAGGGAGACGTCCACCATAGGAATAGAACATTGTCTGTACTGGTGCTGGGCTGCCACATTGACTCTGTACCAGGTACCCCCTGTGTTCCACATTGACTCTGTTCTGTATATGTTCTCATTGACTCTGTAGTGTTCCCCTGTATATAGCCTCACATTGACTCTGTAGGTACCCCCTGTATTAGCCTCCACATTGACTCTGTACTAGTACCCCTGTTCTACATTGACTCTGTACTCTGCATACAAGCTCCTCATTGACTCTGTACTGGTACCCCCTGTATCTAGCCTTCACATTGTTCTGTACTGGTATATTGTTATATTGTTCTAGACTCTGTACCAGTACCCTGTATTGTTCTATTGTTCTGTACGTTACTGTATATAGTTCTCATTGACTCTGTCATATCCCCTGTATATAGTTCCACATTGTTCTATTGTTCTAGTGTTATAGTGTTGACTCTGTAACAACTTATATAGCCTACATTGACTCTGTGTTCTGTTCTATTGTGTTCTATTGTTCTATTGTGTTCTCTGTAACAACTTGAGGTAGGGTACCCCTGTTCTGTTCTATTGACTATTGTTCTATTGTGTTCTCTGCAACACCTTCAGGTAGGGCGTGTTCTGTTCTATTGTTCTGGACTTGTATTCAGTTGTATATAGCCTCCACATTGACTCTGTACCGGTACCCCCTGTATATAGCCTCCACATTGACTCTGTACCAGTACCCCTGTATATAGCCTCCACATTGACTCTGTACTGGTACCCCTGTATATAGCCTCCACATTGACTCTGTACCGGTACCCCTGTATATAGCCTCCACATTGACTCTGTACCGGTACCCCTGTATATAGCCTCCACATTGACTCTGTACCGGTACCCCTGTATATAGCCTCCACATTGACTCTGTACCGGTACCCCCTGTATATACTCTGCCTCCACATTGACTCTGTACTGGTACCCCTGTATATAGCCTCCACATTGACTCTGTACCGGTACCCCCTGTATATAGCCTCCACATTGACTCTGTACCGGTACCCCTGTATATAGCCTCCACATTGACTCTGTACCGGTACCCCCTGTATATAGCCTCCACATTGACTCTGTACCGGTACCCCCTGTATATAGCCTCCACATTGACTCTGTACCGGTACCCCTGTATATAGCCTCCACATTGACTCTGTACCGGTACCCCCTGTATATAGCCTCCACATTGACTCTGTACCGGTACCCCTGTATATAGCCTCCACATTGACTCTGTACCGGTACCCCCTGTATATAGCCTCCACATTGACTCTGTACCGGTACCCCTGTATATAGCCTCCTCATTGACTCTGTACCGGTACCCCTGTATATAGCCTCCACATTGACTCTGTACCGGTACCCCCTGTATATAGCCTCCACATTGACTCTGTACCGGTACCCCCTGTATATAGCCTCCACATTGACTCTGTACCGGTACCCCCTGTATATAGCCTCCTCATTGACTCTGTACCGGTACCCCCTGTATATAGCCTCCTCATTGACTCTGTACCGGTACCCCCTGTATATAGCCTCCACATTGACTCTGTACCGGTACCCCCTGTATATAGCCTCCACATTGACTCTGTACCGGTACCCCCTGTATATAGCCTCCACATTGACTCTGTACCGGTACCCCCTGTATATAGCCCCCACATTGACTCTGTACCAGTACCCCCTGTATATAGCCTCCACATTGACTCTGTACCAGGTACCCCTGTATATAGCCTCCACATTGACTCTGTACTGGTACCCCCTGTATATAGCCTCCACATTGACTCTGTACCGGTACCCCCTGTATATAGCCTCCACATTGACTCTGTACCGGTACCCCTGTATATAGCCTCCACATTGACTCTGTACCACCTGTACCCACTGTGAGGTCTACTACACCTGTTGTATTCAGCATTTCACTGTAAGGTCTACTACACCTGTTGTATTCAGCATTTCACTGTGAGGTCTACTACACCTGTTGTATTCAGCATTTCACTGTGAGGTCTACTACACCTGTTGTATTCAGCATTTCACTGTAAGGTCTACTACACCTGTTGTATTCAGAATTTCACTGTAAAGTCTACTACACCTGTTGTATTCAGCATTTCACTGTAAGGTCTACTACACCTGTTGTATTCAGCATTTCACTGTGAGGTCTACTACACCTGTTGTATTCAGCATTTCACTGTGAGGTCTACTACACCTGTTGTATTCAGCATTTCACTGTAAGGTCTACTACACCTGTTGTATTCAGCATTTCACTGTAAGGTCTACTACACCTGTTGTATTCAGCATTTCACTGTGAGGTCTACTACACCTGTTGTATTCAGCATTTCACTGTGAGGTCTACTACACCTGTTGTATTCAGCATTTCACTGTGAGGTCTACTACACCTGTTGTATTCAGCATTTCACTGTGAGGTCTACTACACCTGTTGTATTCAGCATTTCACTGTGAGGTCTACTACACCTGTTGTATTCAGCATTTCACTGTAAGGTCTACTACACCTGTTGTATTCAGCATTTCACTGTAAGGTCTACTACACCTGTTGTATTCAGCATTTCACTGTAAGGTCTACTACACCTGTTGTATTCAGCATTTCACTGTGAGGTCTACTACACCTGTTGTATTCAGCATTTCACTGTGAGGTCTACTACACCTGTTGTATTCAGCATTTCACTGTGAGGTCTACTACACCTGTTGTATTCAGCATTTCACTGTGAGGTCTACTACACCTGTTGTATTCAGCATTTCACTGTGAGGTCTACTACACCTGTTGTATTCAGCATTTCACTGTAAGGTCTACAGCTGTTGTATTCGGGGGCATGTGACTAATACAATTGGATTTGATTGGTTCCTGTACCTTTCCATGACCTTGTCCTAACCCTGTTTCCTTTTCCCAGAGTGATCGATCTGGGGGTCATGATTCCATGCGACAGGATATTGAGGGAAGCCATCGACTGCAAAGCAGGTGTGTTGACATGAACCTTATGGCTTATAGGTATAACCTGGTCCCAGATCAGTTTGGGCTGTCTGAAGAGATGGCACTAGGAGGTGATTAACCTGGTCCCAGATCAGTTTGGGCTGTCTGATGTGGCACTAGGAGGTGATTAACCTGGTCCCAGATCAGTTTGGGCTGTCTGGCGAGGTGGCACTAGGAGGTGATTAACCTGGTCCCAGATCAGTTTGGGCTGTCTGAAGAGATGGCACTAGGAGGTGATTAACCTGGTCCCAGATCAGTTTGGGCTGTCTGGGGTGGGCACTAGGAGGTGATTAACCTGGTCCCAGATCAGTTTGGGCTGTCTGGCGATGTGGCACTAGGAGGTGATTAACCTGGTCCCAGATCAGTTTGGGCTGTCTGGCGATGTGGCACTAGGAGGTGATTAACCTGGTCCCAGATCAGTTTGGGCTGTCTGAAGAGATGGCACTAGGAGGTGATTAACCTGGTCCCAGATCAGTTTGGGCTGTCTGACGGTGGCACTAGGAGGTGATTAACCTGGTCCCAGATCAGTTTGGGCTGTCTGACGAGGTGGCACTAGGAGGTGATTAACCTGGTCCCAGATCAGTTTGGGCTGTCTGACGGGGTGGCACTAGGAGGTGATTAACCTGGTCCCAGATCAGTTTGGGCTGTCTGACGGGGTGGCACTAGGAGGTGATTAACCTGGTCCCAGATCAGTTTGGGCTGTCTGACGGGGTGGCACTAGGAGGTGATTAACCTGGTCCCAGATCAGTTTGGGCTGTCTGATGGGGTGGCACTAGGAGGTGATTAACCTGGTCCCAGATCAGTTTGGGCTGTCTGACGGGGTGGCACTAGGAGGTGATTAACCTGGTCCCAGATCAGTTTGGGCTGTCTGACAGGGTGGCACTAGGTGGCACTAGGAGGTGATTAACCTGGTCCCAGATCAGTTTGGGCTGTCTGACGAGATGGCACTAGGAGGTGATTAACCTGGTCCCAGATCAGTTTGGGCTGTCTGACAGGGTGGCACTAGGAGGTGATTAACCTGGTCCCAGATCAGTTTGGGCTGTCTGACGGGGTGGCACTAGGAGGTGATTAACCTGGTCCCAGATCAGTTTGGGCTGTCTGACGAGGTGGCACTAGGAGGTGATTAACCTGGTCCCAGATCAGTTTGGGCTGTCTGACGGGGTGGCACTAGGAGGTGATTAACCTGGTCCCAGATCAGTTTGGGCTGTCTGACGGGGTGGCACTAGGAGGTGATTAACCTGGTCCCAGATCAGTTTGGGCTGTCTGACGGGGTGGCACTAGGAGGTGATTAACCTGGTCCCAGATCAGTTTGGGCTGTCTGAAGAGATGGCACTAGGAGGTGATTAACCTGGTCCCAGATCAGTTTGGGCTGTCTGAAGAGATGGCACTAGGAGGTGATTAACCTGGTCCCAGATCAGTTTGGGCTGTCTGACGAGATGGCACTAGGAGGTGATTAACCTGGTCCCAGATCAGTTTGGGCTGTCTGACGGGGTGGCACTAGGAGGTGATTAACCTGGTCCCAGATCAGTTTGGGCTGTCTGACGGGGTGGCACTAGGAGGTGATTAACCTGGTCCCAGATCAGTTTGGGCTGTCTGACGGGGTGGCACTAGGAGGTGATTAACCTGGTCCCAGATCAGTTTGGGCTGTCTGATGGGGTGGCACTAGGAGGTGATTAACCTGGTCCCAGATCAGTTTGGGCTGTCTGACGGGGTGGCACTAGGAGGTGATTAACCTGGTCCCAGATCAGTTTGGGCTGTCTGACGGGGTGGCACTAGGAGGTGATTAACCTGGTCCCAGATCAGTTTGGGCTGTCTGACGGGGTGGCACTAGGAGGTGATTAACCTGGTCCCAGATCAGTTTGGGCTGTCTGACGAGATGGCACTAGGAGGTGATTAACCTGGTCCCAGATCAGTTTGGGCTGTCTGACGGGGTGGCACTAGGAGGTGATTAACCTGGTCCCAGATCAGTTTGGGCTGTCTGACGGGGCGGCACTAGGACAGGAAGTGGTGCTTAACCTGGTCCGTCTTGCCAACTGCTAGGAGTTGGAGTTGGCTATAAACCACAGACAGACCTGGGACCAGGCCAGAGAAGGAGTAGGATTGGGACTGAAATCAGAGATGGAATGAGTGAACTGCTCTTTGAGAAGTAGTCCCCCAGCTTAACTTCCTGTGTATCCCTCCGCCCTACAGACATCATCGGTCTGTCTGGCCTCATCACGCCCTCTCTGGATGAGATGATCTACGTTGCCAAGGAGATGGAGCGGCTTGGGATGAAGACCCCACTGCTGATCGGAGGGGCCACCACCTCCAAGTAAGACACACACACACCGTGACCTTTCAACTCGCTACTTCCTGGCCCCTTGTTGACCCTGTGTCTGATGTGATGCGTCTCTCAACACACACCGTGACCTTTCAACTCGCTACTTCCTGGCCCCTTGTTGGCCCTGTGTCTGATGTGATGCGTCTCTCAACACAGCACCGTCATTATCTTCACTGTGACCTTTCAACTCGCTACTTCCTGACCCTGTGTCTGATGTGAAGCCTCTGTGTGTAACAGGACCCACACGGCAGTGAAGATCGCTCCCCGTTACAGCTGTCCTGTGGTGCATGTTCTGGATGCTTCCAGGAGTGTGGTGGTGGTACGTTCACTACACTTCCTGTTCTCACTTAGTACAGCCCACACTACACTTCCTGTTCTCACTTAGTACAGCCCACACTACACTGACTAGACGCACTACACTTCCTGTTCTCACTTAGTACAGCCCACACTACACTGACTAGACGCACTACACTTCCTGTTCTCACTTAGTACAGCCCACACTACACTGACTAGTACAGCACTACACTTCCTGTTCTCACTTAGTACAGCCCACACTACACTGACTAGACACACTACACTTCCTGTTAGTAGATGCTGTGGTCCTCACTTAGTACAGCCCACACTACACTTCCTGTTCCTGTTCTCACTTAGTACAGCCCACACTACACTGACTAGACGCACTACACTTCCTGTTCTCACTTAGTACAGCCACTACACTTCACTTCCTGTTCTCACTTAGTACAGCCCACACTACACTTCCTGTTCTCACTTAGTACAGCCCACACTACACTTCCTGTTCTCACTTAGTACAGCCCACACTACACTTCCTGTTCTCACTTAGTACAGCCCACACTACACTGACTAGACGCACTACACTTCCTGTTCTCACTTAGTACAGCCCACACTGCACTGACTAGACACACTACACTTCCTGTTCTCACTTAGTACAGCCCACACTACACTGACTAGACACACTACACTTCCTGTTCTCACTTAGTACAGCCCACACTACACTGACTAGACACACTACACTTCCTGTTCTCACTTAGTACAGCCCACACTACACTGACTAGACACACTACACTTCCTGTTCTCACTTAGTACAGCCCACACTACACTGACTAGACACACTACACTTCCTGTTCTCACTTAGTACAGCCCACACTACACTGACTAGACACACTACACTTCCTGTTCTCACTTAGTACAGCCCACACTGCACTGACTAGACACACTACACTTCCTGTTCTCACTTAGTACAGCCCACACTACACTGACTAGACACACTACACTTCCTGTTCTCACTTAGTACAGCCCACACTACACTGACTAGACACACTACACTTCCTGTTCTCACTTAGTACAGCACACACTACACTGACTAGACACACTACACTTCCTGTTCTCACTTAGTACAGCCCACACTACACTGACTAGACACTACACTTCCTGTTCTCACTTAGTACAGCCCACACTACACTGACTAGACACACTACACTTCCTGTTCTCACTTAGTACAGCCCACACTACACTGACTAGACGCACTACACTTCCCGTTCTCACTTAGTACAGCCCGTGTCACTGTCAGTGTCACTTGTCCCTGTTCTCTCTGTCAGTGTCCTCACTGACTGTTTCCTGTTCTCACTTAGTACAGTGTCACTCACTGTTAGACGCACTGTCACTTCCTGTTCTCACTTAGTACAGCCCACACTACACTGACTAGACACACTACACTTCCTGTTCTCACTTAGTACAGTTGTCTCTGTCAGTGTCCTCCGTGTTGTTGTCTCTGTCAGTGTCCTCCGTGTTGTTGTCTCTGTCAGTGTCCTCCGTGTTGTTGTCTCTGTCAGTGTCCTCCGTGTTGTTGTCTCTGTCAGTGTCCTCCGTGTTGTTGTCTCTGTCAGTGTCCTCCGTGTTGTTGTCTCTGTCAGTGTCCTCCGTGTTGTTGTCTCTGTCAGTGTCCTCCGTGTTGTTGTCTCTGTCAGTGTCCTCAGTGTTGTTGTCTCTGTCAGTGTCCTCCGTGTTGTCTCTGTCAGTGTCCTCCGTGTTGTTGTCTCTGTCAGTGTCCTCCGTGTTGTTGTCTCTGTCAGTGTCCTCCCCGTGTTGTTGTCTCTGTCAGTGTCCTCCGTGTGTTGTCTGTTGTTGTCTGTCAGTGTCCTCAGTGTTGTTGTCTCTGTCAGTGTCCTCCGTGTTGTTGTCTCTGTCAGTGTCCTCCGTGTTGTTGTCTCTGTCAGTGTCCTCCGTGTTGTTGTCTCTGTCAGTGTCCTCAGTGTTGTTGTCTCTGTCAGTGTCCTCCGTGTTGTTGTCTCTGTCAGTGTCCTCAGTGTTGTTGTCTCTGTCAGTGTCCTCCGTGTTGTCTCTGTCAGTGTCCTCCGTGTTGTTGTCTCTGTCAGTGTCCTCCGTGTTGTTGTCTCTGTCAGTGTCCTCCGTGTTGTTGTCTCTGTCAGTGTCCTCCGTGTTGTTGTCTCTGTCAGTGTCCTCCGTGTTGTTGTCTCTGTCAGTGTCCTCCGTGTTGTTGTCTCTGTCAGTGTCCTCCGTGTTGTTGTCTCTGTCAGTGTCCTCCGTGTTGTTGTCTCTGTCAGTGTCCTCCGTGTTGTTGTCTCTGTGTTGTTGTCTCAGTGTCCTCCGTGTTGTCTCTGTCAGTGTCCTCCGTGTTGTTGTCAGTGTCCTCCGTGTTGTGTCCTCTCTGTCTCTGTCAGTGTCCTCCGTGTTGTTGTCTCTGTCAGTGTCCTCCGTGTTGTTGTCTCTGTCCTCCGTGTGTGTCTCTGCTCCCCGTGTTGTTGTCTCTGTCAGTGTCCTCCGTGTTGTTGTCTCTGTCAGTGTCCTCCTCCGTGTTGTTGTCTCTGTCAGTGTCCTCCCTCCGTGTTGTTGTCTCTGTCAGTGTCCTCCGTGTCAGTGTCCTCCGTGTTGTCTCTGTCAGTGTCCTCAGCAGTGTGTTGTCAGTGTCCTCCGTGTTGTTGTCTCTGTCAGTGTCCTCCGTGTTGTTGTCTCTGTCAGTGTCCTCCGTGTTGTTGTCTCTGTCAGTGTCCTCCGTGTTGTTGTCTCTGTCAGTGTCCTCAGCTGTTAGATTAGCCTCTGTGTTGTTGTCTCTTCAGTGTTCCCAGCTACTAGATGAGAATGTGAAGGAGGAGTTCTTTGAGGAGACGACAGAGGAGTACGAAGACATCAGACAGGACCACTACGACTCTCTAAAGGTGAGGAACACACACACACACACACACACACACACACACACACACACACACACACACACACACACACACACACAGACAAACATAACACACACACTGGACCACTACAACACTCTGAAATCATTGGATGAAATCTAGGGCTCTGTATTAGGAACAGACTGTCCTGTACATGAACAGTCTAGAAGGTAGGAGTTGTTCTAGTCTAACAGACTGTCCTGTACTGGAACAGTCTAGAAGGTAGTTGTTCCAGTCTAACAGACTGTCCTGTACTGGAACAGTCTAGAAGGTAGGAGTTGTTCCAGTCTAACAGACTGTCCTGTACCGGAACAGTCTAGAAGGTAGGAGTTGTTCCAGTCTAACAGACTGTCCTGTACTGGAACAGTCTAGAAGGTAGGAGTTGTTCCAGTCTAACAGACTGTCCTGTACTGGAACAGTCTAGAAGGTAGGAGTTGTTCCAGTCTAACAGACTGTCCTGTTCTGGAACAGTCTAGAAGGTAGGAGTTGTTCCAGTCTAACAGACTGTCCTGTTCTGGAACAGTCTAGAAGGTAGGAGTTGTTCCAGGAGTCCTGTTGCAACAGAAGGGAGGAGTTGTTCCAGTCTAACAGACTGTCCTGTACTGGAACAGTCTAGAAGGTAGGAGTTGTTCCAGTCTAACAGACTGTCCTGTACTGGAACAGTCTAGAAGGTAGGAGTTGTTCCAGTCTAACAGACTGTCCTGTACCGGAACAGTCTAGAAGGTAGTTGTTCCAGTCTAACATACTGTCCTGTTCTGGAACAGTCTAGAAGGTAGGAGTTGTTCTAGTCTAACAGACTGTCCTGTTCTGGAACAGTCTAGAAGGTAGGAGTTGTTCCAGTCTAACAGACTGTCCTGTACTGGAACAGTCTAGAAGGGAGGAGTTGTTCTAGTCTAACAGACTGTCCTGTCCTGTTCTGGAACAGTCTAGAAGGGAGGAGTTGTTCCAGTCTAACAGACTGTCCTGTACTGGAACAGTCTAGAAGGTAGGAGTTGTTCCAGTCTAACAGACTGTCCTGTTCTGGAACAGTCTAGAAGGTAGGAGTTGTTCCAGTCTAATAGACTGGCCTGTTCTGGAACAGCCTAGAAGGTAGGAGTTGTTCTAGTCTAACAGACTGTCCTGTTCTGGAACAGTCTAGAAGGTAGGAGTTGTTCTAGTCTAGAAGGGAGGAGTTGTTCCAGTCTAACAGACTGTCCTGTCCTGGAACAGTCTAGAAGGTAGGAGTTGTTCTAGTCTAGAAGGGAGGAGTTGTTCCAGTCTAACAGACTGTCCTGTCCTGGAACAGTCTAGAAGGTAGGAGTTGTTCCAGTCTAACAGACGGTCCTGTACTGGAACAGTCTAGAAGGTAGGAGTTGTTCCAGTCTAGAAGGTAGGAGTTGTTCCAGTCTAACAGACGGTCCTGTCCTGGAACATTCTAGAAGGTAGTTGTCCCAGTCTAAGGGCCACAGTTGCAGGGTTAGTACTTCTACTGGCCCTGTCACTATACAGCTGATGTGTGGATGAATCCTGGTTATGTCACGATACAGCTGATGGGTGGATGAATCCTGGTCCTGTCACTATACAGCTGATGGGTGGATGAATCCTGGCCCTATCACTATACAGCTGATGGGTGGATGAATCCTGATCACTATACAGCTGATGGGTGGATGAATCCTGGCCCTGTCACTATACAGCTGATGGGTGGATGAATCCTGGTCCTATCACTATACAGCTGATGGGTGGATGAATCCTGGTCCTGTCACTATACAGCTGATTCCTCTGATGGGTGGATGAATCCTGGTCCTATCACTATACAGCTGATGGGTGGATGAATCCTGGTCCTATCACTATACAGCTGATTCCTCTGATGGGTGGATGAATCCTGGTCCTATCACTATACAGCTGATGGGTGGATGAATCCTGGTCCTATCACTATACAGCTGATTCCTCTGATGGGTGGATGAATCCTGGTCCTATCACTATACAGCTGATGGGTGGATGAATCCTGGTCCTATCACTATACAGCTGATGGGTGGATGAATCCTGGTCCTATCACTATACAGCTGATTCCTCTGATGGGTGGATGAATCCTGGTCCTGTCACTATACAGCTGATGGGTGGATGAATCCTGGTCCTATCACTATACAGCTGATGGGTGGATGAATCCTGGCCCTATCACTATACAGCTGATTCCTCTGATGGGTGGATGAATCCTGGTCCTATCACTATACAGCTGATTCCTCTGATGGGTGGATGAATCCTGGTCCTATCACTATACAGCTGATGGGTGGATGAATCCTGGTCCTATCACTATACAGCTGATTCCTCTGATGGGTGGATGAATCCTGGTCCTGTCACTATACAGCTGATGGGTGGATGAATCCTGGTCCTGTCACTATACAGCTGATGGGTGGATGAATCCTGGTCCTATCACTATACAGCTGATGGGTGGATGAATCCTGGTCCTGTCACTATACAGCTGATTCTGATGGGTGGATGAATCCTGGTCCTGTCACTATACAGCTGATTCCTCTGATGGTGGATGAATCCTGGTCCTATCACTATACAGCTGATTCCTCTGATGGGTGGATGAATCCTGGTCCTGTCACTATACAGCTGATGGGTGGATGAATCCTGGTCCTGTCACTATACAGCTGATGGGTGGATGAATCCTGGTCCTATCACTATACAGCTGATGGGTGGATGAATCCTGGTCCTGTCACTATACAGCTGATTCCTCTGATGGGTGGATGAATCCTGGTCCTGTCACTATACAGCTGATTCCTCTGATGGGTGGATGAATCCTGGTCCTGTCACTATACAGCTGATGGGTGGATGAATCCTGGTCCTATCACTATACAGCTGATTCCTCTGATGGTGGATGAATCCTGGTCCTGTCACTATACAGCTGATTCCTCTGATGGGTGGATGAATCCTGGTCCTGTCACTATACAGCTGATGGGTGGATGAATCCTGGTCCTATCACTATACAGCTGATGGGTGGATGAATCCTGGTCCTATCACTATACAGCTGATGGGTGGATGAATCCTGGTCCTGTCACTATATTCCTCTGATGGGTGGATGAATCCTGGTCCTATCACTATACAGCTGATGGGTGGATGAATCCTGGTCCTATCACTATACAGCTGATGGGTGGATGAATCCTGGTCCTGTCACTATACAGCTGATTCCTCTGATGGGTGGATGAATCCTGGTCCTGTCACTATACAGCTGATGGGTGGATGAATCCTGGTCCTGTCACTATACAGCTGATGGGTGGATGAATCCTGGCCCTATCACTATACAGCTGATTCCTCTGATGGTGGATGAATCCTGGCCCTATCACTATACAGCTGATGGGTGGATGAATCCTGGTCCTGTCACTATACAGCTGATGGGTGGATGAATCCTGGCCCTATCACTATACAGCTGATGGGTGGATGAATCCTGGTCCTGTCACTATACAGCTGATTCCTCTGATGGGTGGATGAATCCTGGTCCTATCACTATACAGCTGATGGGTGGATGAATCCTGGTCCTGTCACTATACAGCTGATTCCTCTGATGGGTGGATGAATCCTGGTCCTATCACTATACAGCTGATGGGTGGATGAATCCTGGCCCTGTCACTATACAGCTGATTCCTCTGATGGTGGATGAATCCTGGTCCTATCACTATACAGCTGATGGGTGGATGAATCCTGGCCTGTCACTATACAGCTGATGGGTGGATGAATCCTGGTCCTGTCACTATACAGCTGATGGGTGGATGAATCCTGGTCCTGTCACTATACAGCTGATGGGTGGATGAATCCTGGTCCTATCACTATACAGCTGATGGGTGGATGAATCCTGGTCCTGTCACTATACAGCTGATGGGTGGATGAATCCTGGTCCTATCACTATACAGCTGATGGGTGGATGAATCCTGGCCCTGTCACTATACAGCTGATTCCTCTGGGTGGATGAATCCTGGTCCTATCACTATACAGCTGATGGGTGGATGAATCCTGGTCCTGTCACTATACAGCTGATGGGTGGATGAATCCTGGTCCTGTCACTATACAGCTGATGGGTGGATGAATCCTGGTCCTGTCACTATACAGCTGATTCCTCTGATGGGTGGATGAATCCTGGTCCTATCACTATACAGCTGATGGGTGGATGAATCCTGGTCCTGTCACTATACAGCTGATGGGTGGATGAATCCTGGTCCTGGCCCTATCACTATACAGCTGATGGGTGGATGAATCCTGGTCCTATCACTATACAGCTGATGGGTGGATGAATCCTGGTCCTGTCACTATACAGCTGATGGGTGGATGAATCCTGGTCCTGTCACTATACAGCTGATTCCTCTGATGGGTGGATGAATCCTGGTCCTGTCACTATACAGCTGATGGGTGGATGAATCCTGGCCCTGTCACTATACAGCTGATGGGTGGATGAATCCTGGTCCTATCACTATACAGCTGATGGGTGGATGAATCCTGGTCCTGTCACTATACAGCTGATGGGTGGATGAATCCTGGCCCTGTCACTATACAGCTGATGGGTGGATGAATCCTGGTCCTGTCACTATACAGCTGATTCCTCTGATGGGTGGATGAATCCTGGTCCTATCACTATACAGCTGATGGGTGGATGAATCCTGGTCCTGTCACTATACAGCTGATTCCTCTGATGGGTGGATGAATCCTGGTCCTATCACTATACAGCTGATGGGTGGATGAATCCTGGTCCTATCACTATACAGCTGATGGGTGGATGAATCCTGGTCCTATCACTATACAGCTGATGGGTGGATGAATCCTGGTCCTATCACTATACAGCTGATGGGTGGATGAATCCTGGTCCTATCACTATACAGCTGATGGGTGGATGAATCCTGGTCCTATCACTATACAGCTGATGGGTGGATGAATCCTGGTCCTGTCACTATACAGCTGATTCCTCTGATGGGTGGATGAATCCTGGTCCTATCACTATACAGCTGATGGGTGGATGAATCCTGGTCCTATCACTATACAGCTGATTCCTCTGATGGGTGGATGAATCCTGGTCCTATCACTATACAGCTGATTCCTCTGATGGGTGGATGAATCCTGGTCCTATCACTATACAGCTGATGGGTGGATGAATCCTGGTCCTATCACTATACAGCTGATTCCTCTGATTTGTGGATGAATCCTGGTCCTGTCACTATACAGCTGATGGGTGGATGAATCCTGGTCCTATCACTATACAGCTGATGGGTGGATGAATCCTGGTCCTGTCACTATACAGCTGATGGGTGGATGAATCCTGGTCCTGTCACTATACAGCTGATGGGTGGATGAATCCTGGTCCTATCACTATACAGCTGATTCCTCTGATGGGTGGATGAAATCCTGGTCCTATCACTATACAGCTGATGGGTGGATGAATCCTGGTCCTGTCACTATACAGCTGATGGGTGGATGAATCCTGGTCCTGTCACTATACAGCTGATGGGTGGATGAATCCTGGTCCTGTCACTATACAGCTGATGGGTGGATGAATCCTGGTCTATCACTATACAGCTGATGGGTGGATGAATCCTGGTCCTGTCACTATACAGCTGATGGGTGGATGAATCCTGGTCCTATCACTATACAGCTGATGGGTGGATGAATCCTGGTCCTATCACTATACAGCTGATTCCTCTGATGGGTGGATGAATCCTGGTCCTGTCACTATACAGCTGATGGGTGGATGAATCCTGGTCCTGTCACTATACAGCTGATGGGTGGATGAATCCTGGTCCTGTCACTATACAGCTGATGGGTGGATGAATCCTGGTCCTGTCACTATACAGCTGATTCCTCTGATGGGTGGATGAATCCTGGTCCTATCACTATACAGCTGATGGGTGGATGAATCCTGGTCCTGTCACTATACAGCTGATGGGTGGATGAATCCTGATCCTGGCCCTCACTATACAGCTGATGGGTGGATGAATCCTGGTCCTATCACTATACAGCTGATGGGTGGATGAATCCTGGTCCTGTCACTATACAGCTGATGGGTGGATGAATCCTGGTCCTGTCACTATACAGCTGATTCCTCTGATGGGTGGATGAATCCTGGTCCTGTCACTATACAGCTGATGGGTGGATGAATCCTGGTCCTGTCACTATACAGCTGATGGGTGGATGAATCCTGGTCCTATCACTATACAGCTGATGGGTGGATGAATCCTGGTCCTGTCACTATACAGCTGATGGGTGGATGAATCCTGGTCCTGTCACTATACAGCTGATGGGTGGATGAATCCTGGTCCTGTCACTATACAGCTGATTCCTCTGATGGGTGGATGAATCCTGGTCCTATCACTATACAGCTGATGGGTGGATGAATCCTGGTCCTGTCACTATACAGCTGATTCCTGATGGGTGGATGAATCCTGGTCCTATCACTATACAGCTGATGGGTGGATGAATCCTGGTCCTATCACTATACAGCTGATGGGTGGATGAATCCTGGTCCTATCACTATACAGCTGATGGGTGGATGAATCCTGGTCCTATCACTATACAGCTGATGGGTGGATGAATCCTGGTCCTATCACTATACAGCTGATGGGTGGATGAATCCTGATCCTATCACTATACAGCTGATGGGTGGATGAATCCTGGTCCTGTCACTATACAGCTGATTCCTCTGATGGGTGGATGAATCCTGGTCCTATCACTATACAGCTGATGGGTGGATGAATCCTGGTCCTATCACTATACAGCTGATTCCTCTGATGGGTGGATGAATCCTGGTCCTATCACTATACAGCTGATGGGTGGATGAATCCTGGTCCTATCACTATACAGCTGATGGGTGGATGAATCCTGGTCCTGTCACTATACAGCTGATTCCTCTGATGGGTGGATGAATCCTGGTCCTATCACTATACAGCTGATTCCTCTGATGGTGGATGAATCCTGGTCCTATCACTATACAGCTGATGGGTGGATGAATCCTGGTCCTGTCACTATACAGCTGATGGGTGGATGAATCCTGGTCCTGTCACTATACAGCTGATGGGTGGATGAATCCTGGTCCTATCACTATACAGCTGATTCCTCTGATGGGGATGGATGAATCCTGGTCCTATCACTATACAGCTGATGGGTGGATGAATCCTGGTCCTGTCACTATACAGCTGATGGGTGGATGAATCCTGGTCCTGTCACTATACAGCTGATGGGTGGATGAATCCTGGTCCTGTCACTATACAGCTGATGGGTGGATGAATCCTGGTCCTATCACTATACAGCTGATGGGTGGATGAATCCTGGTCCTGTCACTATACAGCTGATGGGTGGATGAATCCTGGCCCTATCACTATACAGCTGATTCCTCTGATGGGTGGATGAATCCTGGCCCTGTCACTATACAGCTGATTCCTCTGATGGGTGGATGAATCCTGGTCCTGTCACTATACAGCTGATGGGTGGATGAATCCTGGTCCTGTCACTATACTGCTGATGGGTGGATGAATCCTGGCCCTGTCACTATACAGCTGATGGGTGGATGAATCCTGGTCCTGTCACTATACAGCTGATGGGTGGATGAATCCTGGTCCTGTCACTATACAGCTGATTCCTCTGATGGGTGGATGAATCCTGGCCCTGTCACTATACAGCTGATGGGTGGATGAATCCTGGTCCTGTCACTATACAGCTGATGGGTGGATGAATCCTGGTCCTATCACTATACAGCTGATGGGTGGATGAATCCTGGTCCTATCACTATACAGCTGATTCCTCTGATGGGTGGATGAATCCTGGTCCTGTCACTATACAGCTGATGGGTGGATGAATCCTGGTCCTATCACTATACAGCTGATGGGTGGATGAATCCTGGTCCTATCACTATACAGCTGATGGGTGGATGAATCCTGGTCCTGTCACTATACAGCTGATGGGTGGATGAATCCTGGTCCTATCACTATACAGCTGATGGGTGGATGAATCCTGGTCCTGTCACTATACAGCTGATGTGGATGAATCCTGGTCCTGTCACTATACAGCTGATGGGTGGATGAATCCTGGTCCTGTCACTATACAGCTGATGGGTGGATGAATCCTGGTCCTGTCACTATACAGCTGATGGGTGGATGAATCCTGGTCCTGTCACTATACAGCTGATTGGATGAATCCTGGTCCTGATGGGTGGATGAATCCTGGCCCTATCCCTATACAGCTGATGGGTGGATGAATCCTGGTCCTATCACTATACAGCTGATGGGTGGATGAATCCTGGTCCTGTCACTATACAGCTGATTCCTCTGATGGGTGGATGAATCCTGGTCCTATCACTATACAGCTGATGGGTGGATGAATCCTGATCCTATCACTATACAGCTGATGGGTGGATGAATCCTGGTCCTATCACTATACAGCTGATGGGTGGATGAATCCTGGTCCTATCACTATACAGCTGATGGGTGGATGAATCCTGGTCCTGTCACTATACAGCTGATGGGTGGATGAATCCTGGTCCTGTCACTATACAGCTGATGGGTGGATGAATCCTGGTCCTGTCACTATACAGCTGATTCCTCTGATGGTGGATGAATCCTGGTCCTGTCACTATACAGCTGATGGGTGGATGAATCCTGGTCCTATCACTATACAGCTGATGGGTGGATGAATCCTGGTCCTGTCACTATACAGCTGATGGGTGGATGAATCCTGGCCTGTCACTATACAGCTGATTCCTCTGATGGGTGGATGAATCCTGGTCCTATCACTATACAGCTGATGGGTGGATGAATCCTGGTCCTATCACTATACAGCTGATGGGTGGATGAATCCTGGTCCTGTCACTATACAGCTGATGGGTGGATGAATCCTGGCCCTGTCACTATACAGCTGATTCCTCTGATGGGTGGATGAATCCTGGTCCTGTCACTATACAGCTGATGGGTGGATGAATCCTGGTCCTGTCACTATACTGCTGATGGGTGGATGAATCCTGGCCCTGTCACTATACAGCTGATTCCTCTGATGGGTGGATGAATCCTGGCCCTGTCACTATACAGCTGATGGGTGGATGAATCCTGGCCCTGTTACTATACTGCTGATGGGTGGATGAATCCTGGTCCTATCACTATACAGCTGATTCCTCTGATGGGTGGATGAATCCTGGTCCTATCACTATACAGCTGATGGGTGGATGAATCCTGGTCCTATCACTATACAGCTGATGGGTGGATGAATCCTGGTCCTGTCACTATACAGCTGATGGGTGGATGAATCCTGGTCCTGTCACTATACAGCTGATTCCTCTGATGGTGGATGAATCCTGGTCCTATCACTATACAGCTGATGGGTGGATGAATCCTGGTCCTGTCACTATACAGCTGATGGGTGGATGAATCCTGGTCCTGTCACTATACAGCTGATGGGTGGATGAATCCTGGTCCTATCACTATACAGCTGATGGGTGGATGAATCCTGGTCCTGTCACTATACAGCTGATGGGTGGATGAATCCTGGTCCTGTCACTATACAGCTGATGGGTGGATGAATCCTGGTCCTGTCACTATACAGCTGATGGGTGGATGAATCCTGGTCCTATCACTATACAGCTGATGGGTGGATGAATCCTGGTCCTGTCACTATACAGCTGATGGGTGGATGAATCCTGGTCCTGTCACTATACAGCTGATTCCTCTGATGGTGGATGAATCCTGGTCCTGTCACTATACAGCTGATGGGTGGATGAATCCTGGTCCTGTCACTATACAGCTGATGGGTGGATGAATCCTGGTCCTATCACTATACAGCTGATGGGTGGATGAATCCTGGTCCTGTCACTATACAGCTGATGGGTGGATGAATCCTGGTCCTGTCACTATACAGCTGATGGGTGGATGAATCCTGGTCCTGTCACTATACAGCTGATGGGTGGATGAATCCTGGTCCTGTCACTATACAGCTGATGGGTGGATGAATCCTGGTCCTGTCACTATACAGCTGATGGGTGGATGAATCCTGGTCCTGTCACTATACAGCTGATGGGTGGATGAATCCTGGTCCTGTCACTATACAGCTGATGGGTGGATGAATCCTGGTCCTGTCACTATACAGCTGATGGGTGGATGAATCCTGGTCCTATCACTATACAGCTGATGGGTGGATGAATCCTGGCCCTGTCACTATACAGCTGATTCCTCTGATGGGTGGATGAATCCTGGTCCTGTCACTATACAGCTGATGGGTGGATGAATCCTGGTCCTGTCACTATACAGCTGATTCCTCTGATGGGTGGATGAATCCTGGTCCTATCACTATACAGCTGATGGGTGGATGAATCCTGGTCCTATCACTATACAGCTGATGGGTGGATGAATCCTGGTCCTGTCACTATACAGCTGATGGGTGGATGAATCCTGGTCCTATCACTATACAGCTGATGGGTGGATGAATCCTGGTCCTGTCACTATACAGCTGATGGGTGGATGAATCCTGGTCCTATCACTATACAGCTGATGGGTGGATGAATCCTGGTCCTGTCACTATACAGCTGATGGGTGGATGAATCCTGGTCCTGTCACTATACAGCTGATGGGTGGATGAATCCTGGTCCTATCACTATACAGCTGATGGGTGGATGAATCCTGGTCCTGTCACTATACAGCTGATTCAGCTCTGATGGGTGGATGAATCCTGGTCCTGTCACTATACAGCTGATGGGTGGATGAATCCTGGTCCTGTCACTATACAGCTGATTCCTCTGATGGTGGATGAATCCTGGTCCTATCACTATACAGCTGATTCCTCTGATGGGTGGATGAATCCTGGTCCTGTCACTATACAGCTGATTCCTCTGATGGGTGGATGAATCCTGGTCCTGTCACTATACAGCTGATGGGTGGATGAATCCTGGTCCTATCACTATACAGCTGATTCCTCTGATGGGTGGATGAATCCTGGTCCTGTCACTATACAGCTGATGGGTGGATGAATCCTGGTCCTGTCACTATACAGCTGATGGGTGGATGAATCCTGGTCCTGTCACTATACAGCTGATGGGTGGATGAATCCTGGTCCTATCACTATACAGCTGATGGGTGGATGAATCCTGGTCCTGTCACTATACAGCTGATGGGTGGATGAATCCTGGTCCTGTCACTATACAGCTGATGGGTGGATGAATCCTGGTCCTGTCACTATACAGCTGATGGGTGGATGAATCCTGGTCCTGTCACTATACAGCTGATGGGTGGATGAATCCTGGTCCTGTCACTATACAGCTGATGGGTGGATGAATCCTGGTCCTGTCACTATACAGCTGATTCCTCTGATGGGTGGATGAATCCTGGTCCTATCACTATACAGCTGATGGGTGGATGAATCCTGGTCCTGTCACTATACAGCTGATGGGTGGATGAATCCTGGTCCTGTCACTATACAGCTGATGGGTGGATGAATCCTGGACCTGTCACTATACAGCTGATGGGTGGATGAATCCTGGTCCTATCACTATACAGCTGATGGGTGGATGAATCCTGGTCCTATCACTATACAGCTGATGGGTGGATGAATCCTGGTCCTATCACTATACAGCTGATTCCTCTGATGGGTGGATGAATCCTGGTCCTATCACTATACAGCTGATGGGTGGATGAATCCTGGTCCTATCACTATACAGCTGATTCCTCTGATGGGTGGATGAATCCTGGTCCTATCACTATACAGCTGATGGGTGGATGAATCCTGGTCCTATCACTATACAGCTGATTCCTCTGATGGGTGGATGAATCCTGGTCCTATCACTATACAGCTGATGGGTGGATGAATCCTGGTCCTATCACTATACAGCTGATGGGTGGATGAATCCTGGTCCTGTCACTATACAGCTGATGGGTGGATGATGAATCCTGGTCCTATCACTATACAGCTGATGGGTGGATGAATCCTGGTCCTGTCACTATACAGCTGATGGGTGGATGAATCCTGGTCCTGTCACTATACAGCTGATGGGTGGATGAATCCTGGTCCTATCACTATACAGCTGATGGGTGGATGAATCCTGGCCCTGTCACTATACAGCTGATGGGTGGATGAATCCTGGCCTATCACTATACAGCTGATGGGTGGATGAATCCTGGTCCTGTCACTATACAGCTGATGGGTGGATGAATCCTGGTCCTATCACTATACAGCTGATGGGTGGATGAATCCTGGTCCTGTCACTATACAGCTGATTCCTCTGATGGGTGGATGAATCCTGGTCCTATCACTATACAGCTGATGGGTGGATGAATCCTGGTCCTGTCACTATACAGCTGATGGGTGGATGAATCCTGGTCCTGTCACTATACAGCTGATGGGTGGATGAATCCTGGTCCTGTCACTATACAGCTGATTCCTCTGATGGGTGGATGAATCCTGGTCCTGTCACTATACAGCTGATGGGTGGATGAATCCTGGTCCTATCACTATACAGCTGATGGGTGGATGAATCCTGGTCCTGTCACTATACAGCTGATGGGTGGATGAATCCTGGTCCTGTCACTATACAGCTGATGGGTGGATGAATCCTGGTCCTATCACTATACAGCTGATGGGTGGATGAATCCTGGTCCTGTCACTATACAGCTGATGGGTGGATGAATCCTGGTCCTATCACTATACAGCTGATTCCTCTGATGGGTGGATGAATCCTGGTCCTGTCACTATACAGCTGATGGGTGGATGAATCCTGGTCCTATCACTATACAGCTGATTCCTCTGATGGGTGGATGAATCCTGGTCCTGTCACTATACAGCTGATGGGTGGATGAATCCTGGTCCTATCACTATACAGCTGATGGGTGGATGAATCCTGGTCCTATCACTATACAGCTGATGGGTGGATGAATCCTGGTCCTATCACTATACAGCTGATTCCTCTGGGTGGATGAATCCTGGTCCTATCACTATACAGCTGATGGGTGGATGAATCCTGGTCCTATCACTATACAGCTGATTCCTCTGATGGTGGATGAATCCTGGTCCTGTCACTATACAGCTGATGGGTGGATGAATCCTGGTCCTGTCACTATACAGCTGATGGGTGGATGAATCCTGGTCCTGTCACTATACAGCTGATGGGTGGATGAATCCTGGTCCTGTCACTATACAGCTGATGGGTGGATGAATCCTGGTCCTGTCACTATACAGCTGATGGGTGGATGAATCCTGGTCCTATCACTATACAGCTGATGGGTGGATGAATCCTGGTCCTGTCACTATACAGCTGATGGGTGGATGAATCCTGGTCCTGTCACTATACAGCTGATGGGTGGATGAATCCTGGTCCTATCACTATACAGCTGATTCCTCTGATGGGTGGATGAATCCTGGTCCTGTCACTATACAGCTGATGGGTGGATGATGAATCCTGGTCCTATCACTATACAGCTGATGGGTGGATGAATCCTGGTCCTGTCACTATACAGCTGATGGGTGGATGAATCCTGGTCCTGTCACTATACAGCTGATGGGTGGATGAATCCTGGTCCTATCACTATACAGCTGATGGGTGGATGAATCCTGGTCCTGTCACTATACAGCTGATGGGTGGATGAATCCTGGTCCTGTCACGATACAGCTGATTCCTCTGATGGGTGGATGAATCCTGGTCCTGTCACTATACAGCTGATGGGTGGATGAATCCTGGTCCTGTCACTATACAGCTGATGGGTGGATGAATCCTGGTCCTGTCACTATACAGCTGATGGGTGGATGAATCCTGGTCCTGTCACTATACAGCTGATTCCTCTGATGGTGGATGAATCCTGGTCCTGTCACTATACAGCTGATGGGTGGATGAATCCTGGTCCTATCACTATACAGCTGATGGGTGGATGAATCCTGGTCCTGTCACTATACAGCTGATGGGTGGATGAATCCTGGTCCTGTCACTATACAGCTGATGGGTGGATGAATCCTGGTCCTATCACTATACAGCTGATGGGTGGATGAATCCTGGTCCTATCACTATACAGCTGATGGGTGGATGAATCCTGGTCCTATCACTATACAGCTGATTCCTCTGATGGGTGGATGAATCCTGGTCCTGTCACTATACAGCTGATGGGTGGATGAATCCTGGTCCTATCACTATACAGCTGATTCCTCTGATGGGTGGATGAATCCTGGTCCTATCACTATACAGCTGATGGGTGGATGAATCCTGGTCCTATCACTATACAGCTGATGGGTGGATGAATCCTGGCCCTATCACTATACAGCTGATGGGTGGATGAATCCTGGTCCTATCACTATACAGCTGATTCCTCTGATGGGTGGATGAATCCTGGTCCTGTCACTATACAGCTGATGGGTGGATGAATCCTGGTCCTGTCACTATACAGCTGATTCCTCTGATGGGTGGATGAATCCTGGTCCTATCACTATACAGCTGATGGGTGGATGAATCCTGGTCCTGTCACTATACAGCTGATGGGTGGATGAATCCTGGCCCTGTCACTATACAGCTGATGGGTGGATGAATCCTGGCCCTGTCACTATACAGCTGATGGGTGGATGAATCCTGGCCCTGTCACTATACAGCTGATGGGTGGATGAATCCTGGTCCTGTCACTATACTGCTGATGGGTGGATGAATCCTGATCCTATCACTATACAGCTGATGGGTGGATGAATCCTGGTCCTATCACTATACAGCTGATGGGTGGATGAATCCTGGTCCTATCACTATACAGCTGATTCCTCTGATGGGTGGATGAATCCTGGTCCTGTCACTATACAGCTGATGGGTGGATGAATCCTGGTCCTGTCACTATACAGCTGATGGGTGGATGAATCCTGGTCCTGTCACTATACAGCTGATGGGTGGATGAATCCTGGTCCTGTCACTATACAGCTGATGGGTGGATGAATCCTGGTCCTATCACTATACAGCTGATGGGTGGATGAATCCTGGTCCTGTCACTATACAGCTGATGGGTGGATGAATCCTGGTCCTGTCACTATACAGCTGATTCCTCTGATGGGTGGATGAATCCTGGTCCTATCACTATACAGCTGATGGGTGGATGAATCCTGGCCCTATCACTATACAGCTGATGGGTGGATGAATCCTGGTCCTATCACTATACAGCTGATTCCTCTGATGGGTGGATGAATCCTGGTCCTGTCACTATACAGCTGATGGGTGGATGAATCCTGGTCCTGTCACTATACAGCTGATGGGTGGATGAATCCTGGCCCTGTCACTATACAGCTGATGGGTGGATGAATCCTGGCCCTGTCACTATACAGCTGATGGGTGGATGAATCCTGGTCCTGTCACTATACAGCTGATGGGTGGATGAATCCTGGTCCTATCACTATACAGCTGATGGGTGGATGAATCCTGGTCCTATCACTATACAGCTGATGGGTGGATGAATCCTGGTCCTATCACTATACAGCTGATGGGTGGATGAATCCTGGTCCTGTCACTATACAGCTGATGGGTGGATGAATCCTGGTCCTGTCACTATACAGCTGATGGGTGGATGAATCCTGGTCCTGTCACTATACAGCTGATGTGTGGATGAATCCTGGTCCTATCACTATACAGCTGATGGGTGGATGAATCCTGGTCCTATCACTATACAGCTGATGGGTGGATGAATCCTGGTCCTGTCACTATACAGCTGATGGGTGGATGAATCCTGGTCCTGTCACTATACAGCTGATTCCTCTGATGGGTGGATGAATCCTGGTCCTGTCACTATACAGCTGATGGGTGGATGAATCCTGGTCCTATCACTATACAGCTGATGGGTGGATGAATCCTGGCCCTATACAGTCACAATAGTTTGATGATGGGTTAATGAACAAGCATTTCGCTGATTCATCTGCTAACCATGTCTAATCAGTGGTTTGATGAATCCTGGTCCTCAACACTGGTCCAGGGCCGTAGCTGGTAGTTTGGTACACTACACTGTAATGGCTGGGCTGTCTGAGAGCTGTTAAGGTAGATGATGACAGGAGTCTCTGTGTGTCTGTGTTCTCAGGAGAGGCGCTTCCTGTCTCTAGCCCAGGCCAGGGAGAAAGGACTCCATGTGGATTGGCTTTCTCAGGCCAAACCAGGTACGACACTAATTCACTGGGATCAACTGTCCTTCAGGAAGTCATTTGTCTGCTTGTCATTGAAAAGATTAGACTTATTTCTGTCTGACCTATTTTGATAGAATATACCCTGACTATGGTGACTGATCCTCTCTCTCTCTCTCTCTCTCTCTCTCTCTCTCTCTCCCGCTCTCTCTCTGTCTCTCTCTCTCTCTCTCTGTCTCCCTCTCTCCCTCTCTCTCCCGCTCTCCCTCTCTCTCGCTGTCTCTCTCTCTCGCTGTCTCTCTCTCTCTCTCGCTGTCTCTCTCTCTCGCTGTCTCTCTCTCTCGCTGTCTCTCTCTCTCTCGCTGTCTCTCTCTCTCTCGCTGTCTCTCTCTCTCTCGCTGTCTCTCTCTCTCTCGCTGTCTCTCTCTCTCTCGCTGTCTCTCTCTCTCCTCCCTCCTCTCTCTCAGCTGTCTCTCTCTCTCGCTGTCTCTCTCTCTCTGCTTCTCTCTATCCTGCGGTCTCTCTCTCTCTCTCGCTGTCTCTCTCTCTCTCGCTGTCTCTCTCTCTCTCTCGCTGTCTCTCTCTCTCTCGCTGTCTCTCTCTCTCTCGCTGTCTCTCTCTCTCTCGCTGTCTCTCTCTCTCTCGCTGTCTCTCTCTCTCCCGTGTCTCTCTGAGAGGGAAGTCTCTCTAACAGAGGCTGTCTCTCTCTCTCTTCAAGGACAAAACTCTCTCTAGAGGTCATAGAGATGTAATGCTATCTCCATTCTACTGTTGTGATTGTATCTTCTCTGGAGAAGTCTGCATTCCTGCCATCCCTCCCTCCCCTGACTGTTCCTCAGTTCCTGGGTACCCGTGTGTTTGAGGTGTAATATGACCTGCGGAGGCTGGTGGACCTGTACATCGACTGGAAGCCTAATCTTTACGTGTGGCACCTGAGAGGTGAGGAGTACTGATAGATAATAATCTTCATAATGAACCTGTACAGGTGAGGACATGATAGATAATAATGTCATAATGAACCTGTACTGTTGTGATTGTATTTCTATGGAGAATAATGTTATAATGAACCTGTACAGACTGTTCAGAGACTGATAGATAATAATGTAATATAATGAACCTGTACAGGTTGATGGACTGATAGATAATAATGTTATAATGAACCTGTACAGGTGAGGAGACTGATAGATAATAATGTTATAATGAACCTGTACAGGCGAGGAGACTGATAGATAATAATGTCATAATGAACCTGTACAGGTGAGGAGACTGATAGATAATAATGTCATAATGAACCTGTACAGGTGAGGAGACTGATAGATAATAATGTTATAATGAACCTGTACAGGTGAGGAGACTGATAGATAATAATGTTATAATGAACCTGTACAGGTGAGGAGACTGATAGATAATAATGTTATAATGAACCTGTACAGGTGAGGAGACTGATAGATAATAATGTTATAATGAACCTGTACAGGTGAGGAGACTGATAGATAATAATGTCATAATGAACCTGTACAGGTGAGGAGACTGATAGATAATAATGTTATAATGAACCTGTACAGGTGAGGAGACTGATAGATAATAATGTTATAATGAACCTGTACAGGTGAGGAGACTGATAGATAATAATGTCATAATGAACCTGTACAGGTGAGGAGACTGATAGATAATAATGTTATAATGAACCTGTACAGGTGAGGAGACTGATAGATAATAATGTTATAATGAACCTGTACAGGTGAGGAGACTGATAGATAATAATGTTATAATGAACCTGTACAGGTGAGGAGACTGATAGATAATAATGTTATAATGAACCTGTACAGGTGAGGAGACTGATAGATAATAATGTTATAATGAACCTGTACAGGTGAGGAGACTGATAGATAATAATGTTATAATGAACCTGTACAGGTGAGGAGACTGATAGATAATAATGTCATAATGAACCTGTACAGGTGAGGAGACTGATAGATAATAATGTTATAATGAACCTGTACAGGTGAGGAGACTGATAGATAATAATGTTATAATGAACCTGTACAGGTGAGGAGACTGATAGATAATAATGTTATAATGAACCTGTACAGGTGAGGAGACTGATAGATAATAATGTTATAATGAACCTGTACAGGTGAGGAGACTGATAGATAATAATGTTATAATGAACCTGTACAGGTGAGGAGACTGATAGATAATAATGTTATAATGAACCTGTACAGGTGAGGAGACTGATAGATAATAATGTTATAATGAACCTGTACAGGTGAGGAGACTGATAGATAATAATGTTATAATGAACCTGTACAGGTGAGGAGACTGATAGATAATAATGTTATAATGAACCTGTACAGGTGAGGAGACTGATAGATAATAATGTTATAATGAACCTGTACAGGTGAGGAGACTGATAGATAATAATGTTATAATGAACCTGTACAGGTGAGGAGACTGATAGATAATAATGTTATAATGAACCTGTACAGGTGAGGAGACTGATAGATAATAATGTTATAATGAACCTGTACAGGTGAGGAGACTGATAGATAATAATGTTATAATGAACCTGTACAGGTGAGGAGACTGATAGATAATAATGTTATAATGAACCTGTACAGGTGAGGAGACTGATAGATAATAATGTTATAATGAACCTGTACAGGTGAGGAGACTGATAGATAATAATGTTATAATGAACCTGTACAGGTGAGGAGACTGATAGATAATAATGTTAGAATGAACCTGTACAGGTGAGGAGACTGATAGATAATAATGTTATAATGAACCTGTACAGGTGAGGAGACTGATAGATAATAATGTTATAATGAACCTGTACAGGTGAGGAGACTGATAGATAATAATGTTATAATGAACCTGTACAGGTGAGGAGACTGATAGATAATAATGTCATAATGAACCTGTACAGGTGAGGAGACTGATAGATAATAATGTTATAATGAACCTGTACAGGTGAGGAGACTGATAGATAATAATGTTATAATGAACCTGTACAGGTGAGGAGACTGATAGATAATAATGTTAGAATGAACCTGTACAGGTGAGGAGACTGATAGATAATAATGTTATAATGAACCTGTACAGGTGAGGAGACTGATAGATAATAATGTTATAATGAACCTGTACAGGTGAGGAGGCTCGGAGGGTGTTTGACGACGCCCAGCGGCTCCTCAACAGACTGATAGATAATAAGGGTCTCTGGGGGCGTGGCCTGGTGGGCTTCTGGCCCGCCCAGAGTGTAGGAGACGACATCCAGGTGTACGAACACGACGTCACACCTCGCTCCCCCACGCCCCTCGCCACCTTCTATGGACTACGCCAACAGGTGAGTAGCAGGGAGATCTGGAACAGGGTGTGTTAGTTCATGGTGTGTGGGGGGGCGGGGTCTGTGTGTGTGTGGGCGGGGTCTGTGTGTGTGGGTGGGCGGGGTCTGTGTGTGTGGGCGGGGTCTGTGTGTGTGGGGCGGGGTCTGTGTGTGTGTGGGCGGGGTCTGTGTTCAATTAATTTCCATTTATAAATCTATAACAAGTAGGGCTGTCCACGACAAAAAAAAAAAATCTTGGTCGACCCAGAATCATCTGTTCTTTTCGACCAATCGGTTGATCTAAATGTTAAAACGTATTTTTCCATATTTAGAAACATCCTGTGTGTTTTAATCAAATCAACTACATTCACTGAGCTGGTCTGATGCTTTAAGCACACTGTTTGATTAAATAATTCAGACACACTTGACTCGAGGGATTCCGACCAGCAATTGATTTGATTGCTGCTCTGTGTTTAAAAAAACAGCTAGTGACTGTGACTAGCAACCGCTGTCTCTCTCTCTCCTCCCTGCTGTCTCTCTCTCCTCCCTGCTGTCTCTCTCCCCTCCCTGCTGTCTCTCTCTCCTCCCCGCTGTCTCTCTCTCCTCCCTGCTGTCTCTCCTCCCCGCTCTCTCTCTCCTCCCTGCTGTCTCTCTCTCCTCCCTGCTGTCTGCTGTCTCTCTCTCCTCCCTGCTGTCTCTCTCTCCTCCCTGCTGTCTCTCTCTCCTCCCCCTGCTGTCTCTCTCTCCTCCCTGCTGTCTCTCTCTCCTCCCCTCCCTGCTGTCTCTCTCTCCTCCCCTCCCTGCTGTCTCTCTCTCCTCCCTGCTGTCTCTCTCTCCTCCCCGCTGTCTCTCTCTCCTCCCCGCCGTCTCTCTCTCCTCCCTGCTGCAGCTAGTGACTGTGACACGTATGCTTCGCATGCACATGACCAATAGGGCCTGACCTATAGCAAATCACAATCACATCAATACATTTGTTATAACAAACTCTTGAGCACTGTAACACATGCGACGTCTAAATGGACCCAGAGGACCTGACAAACTTAAAACGGGGTGGTAATGTTTACTGGTTGTTCAGGAGGTAAAGGGGAAGTCCGATGTGCGGATCAGGAAACACAAGTTCTGGAGAAAGCGCTGCATATTAGGATGATGTGTGTGCCAAACAGGTGCTGTTAGATCACAATATCATTTTTCTTACCGTTTGGGACAATGTAAACAACACTAAATACATTCCAAGTCTCCTAGAGAGTCTGTTGTCGTATTTTTTTGTTGTTGTAAAGCCTTTATTACAGCAAAGACTAAAAACAGTCGCGTTCATTCGTGAATTAAATTTCTGAAACAGGAACGGTTTATTTATTGTTTACTCTTAATTATTTGCATTTATTTGATTTTAAAAGTAAAATGCTTGATTTGCATTTCACATTATGAACGACTCGTATGCTGTGTGATGCCATGAACAAGTACACGTTGTTGATTGATACAGTAGCCGAAATACAATGTATTCAGACCCCTTGACCTTTTCCACATTCTGTTACATTACAGCCTTATTCTAAAATGGGTTAAATTGTTTCATTTTCCTCATCAATCTCTACACACAATACACAGTAATGACATCACAATACCCCATAATGACATCACAATACCCCATAATGACATCACAATTCCCCATAATGACAAAGCAAAAACAGGTTTTTATATTATTTTTTGCAAATGTATTACAAATAACAAACAGAGACCTTATTTACATAAATATTCAGACCCCTTTGCTATGAGACTCAAAATTGAGCTCAGGTGCATCCAGTTTCCATTGATCATCCTCGAGATGTTTCTTCAACTCGATTGGAGTCCACCTGTGGTAAACTCAATTGATTGGATATGATTTGGAAGGTAACACACCTGTCTATAAAAGGTCCCACAGCTGCATTATTTGTGTTGCACCGTTGTTCTTACATAATATAACCATATATAATTACGCACATGTCTTAGACTGGTGGACTGTGTCACCCCCACAGCCTCCACAATGGATTAGTCCACTGAGACAGGTCTCCACAATGGATT
Source organism: Oncorhynchus keta (assembly GCF_023373465.1). NCBI lineage: Eukaryota > Metazoa > Chordata > Actinopteri > Salmoniformes > Salmonidae > Oncorhynchus > Oncorhynchus keta. Next base: position 55,518 of record NW_026287276.1, on the reverse strand, counting down.
AGTCCACTGAGACAGACCTCTATAATGGATTAGTCCACTGAGACAGGCCTCTACAATGGATTAGTCCACTCAGACAGGGCTCTATAATGGATTAGTCCACTGAGACAGGCCTCTATAATGGATTAGTCCACTGAGACAAACCTCTATAATGGATTAGTCCACTGAGACAGGCCTCCACAATGGATTAGTCCACTGAGACAGGCCTCCATAATGGATTAGTCCACTGAGACAGACCTCTATAATGGATTAGTCCACTGAGACAGGCCTCTATAATGGATTAGTCCACTGAGACAGGCCTCTATAATGGATTAGTCCACTGAGACAGACCTCTATAATGGATTAGTCCACTGAGACAGGCCTCTATAATGGATTAGTCCACTGAGACAGGCCTCTATAATGGATTAGTCCACTCTGACAGGCCTCTATAATGGATTAGTCCACTCTGACAGGCCTCTATAATGGATTAGTCCACTCTGACAGACCTCTATAATGGATTAGTCCACTCAGACAGGCCTCTATAATGGATTAGTCCACTCAGACAGGCCTCTATAATGGATTAGTCCACTGAGACAGGCCTCTATAATGGATTAGTCCACTGAGACAGGCCTCTATAATGGATTAGTCCACTGAGACAGGCCTCTATAATGGATTAGTCCACTGAGACAGGCCTCTATAATGGATTAGTCCACTGAGACAGACCTCTATAATGGATTAGTCCACTGAGACAGACCTCTATAATGGATTAGTCCACTGAGACAGACCTCTATAATGGATTAGTCCACTGAGACAGGCCTCTATAATGGATTAGTCCACTGAGACAGGCCTCTATAATGGATTAGTCCACTGAGACAGGCCTCTATAATGGATTAGTCCACTGAGACAGACCTCTATAATGGATTAGTCCACTGAGACAGACCTCTATAATGGATTAGTCCACTGAGACAGGCCTCTATAATGGATTAGTCCACTGAGACAGACCTCTATAATGGATTAGTCCACTGAGACAGACCTCTATAATGGATCAGTCCACTGAGACAGGACTCCACAATGGATCAGTCCAATCAGACAGGAGCCAATCAGAAAGGTGTCTTGTACACCAATTGTTTAGATTTTGTTGCTACTGCTCGACTTAAAGACATCTGGGTCGACCAACAGTCCATGGACCAATCAATGGAAACAGCGGACTAAATGGGGTCAACCCGAACAACAAGCATGTATTGTAAGATAACTGTGTTTTGTCTCGTAGGCAGAGAAGGACAGTGCCAGCTCAGACCCCTACTACTGCCTGTCGGACTTCGTGGCCCCGAGGGCCAGCCGTGTGTCTGACTACATGGGGATGTTTGCTGTAGCTGTGTTCGGAGCGGAGGAGCTGAGCAAACAGTTTGAGACCCAGGGAGACGACTACAACAGTATCATGGTGAAGGCTCTGGCAGACCGTCTGGCTGAGGTACGGACTCTAGTGTTACTATACTGAGGTACGGACTCTAGTGTTACTATACTGAGGTACGGACTCTAGTGTTACTATACTGAGGTACGGACTCTTAGTTTACTATACTGAATCTAGTGTCACTATACTGACACCTCTAGTGTTACTATACTGAGGTACGGCCTCTAGCACTATACTGAGGTATGGACTCTAGTGTTACTATACTGACACCTGGCTGAGGACTCTAGTGTTACTATACTGAGGTTTCTAGTGTTACTATACTGAGGTACGGCCTCTAGTGTTACTATACTGAGTACGGACTCTAGTGTCACTATACTGAGGTACGGACTCTAGTGTTACTATACTGATACTGAGGTACGGACTCTAGTGTTACTATACTGAGGTAACTCTAGTGTCACTATACTGAGGTACGGACTCTAGTGTCACTATACTGAGGTATGGACTCTAGTGTTACTATACTGACACCTGGCTGAGGACTCTAGTGTTACTATACTGATTTGTGTTACTATACTGAGGTACGGACTCTAGTGTTACTATACTGAGGTACGGACTCTAGTGTTAACTGATATCTATGTTACTATACTGAGGTACGGACTCTAGTGTTACTATACTGAGGCTACGTGGACTGTGTCACTATACTGACGGACTCTAGTGTCACTATACTGAGGTATGGACTTAGTGTCACTATACTGAGGTACGGACTCTAGTGTTACTATACTGAGGTACGGACGGACTCTAGTGTCCTATACTGAGACACTCTAGTGTCACTATACTGGAGGTCCTCTGAGACAGTCCTATACTGAGGTAATGGACTCTAGTGTTACTATACTGACACCTGGCTGAGGTACGGACTCTAGTGTTACTATACTGAGATACGGACTCTAGTGTTACTATACTGACAGACTCTAGGTAATGGACTCTAGTGTTACTATACTGACACCTTGCTGAGAACTCTAGTGTCACTATACTGACACCTACTGAGACGGACTCTAGTGTTACTATACTGACACCTGGCTGAGGTTAGTCGGACTCTAGTGTTACTATACTGAGGTACGGACTCTAGTGTTACTATACTGAGGTACGGACTCTAGTGTCACTATACTGACGGACTCTAGTGTCACTGAGGTACAGACTCTAGTGTTACTATACTGAGGTACGGCCTCTAGTGTTACTATACTGAGGTACGGACTCTAGTGTTACTATACTGAGGTACGGACTCTAGTGTCACTATACTGAGGTACCACTCTAGTGTTACTATACTGAGGTGGATCTAGTGTTACATGAGACACGGACTCTAGTGTTACTATACTGATGGACTCTAGTGTCACTATACTGACACCTAGCTGAGGTACCTCTAGTGTCACTATACTGACACCTTAGTGAGGTATGGACTCTAGACTATACCACTATAATGGACTCTAGTGTTACTATACTGACACCTGGCTGAGGTACGGACTCTAGTGTTACTATAATGGACTCTAGTGTCACTATACTGAGGTACGGACTCTAGTGTCACTATACTGAATACGGACTCTAGTGTTACTATACTGACACCTGGCTGAGACACGGACTCTCTATAATGGATCTAGTGTCACTATACTGAGGTACGGACTCTAGTGTCACTATACTGACACCTAGCTGAGGTATGGACTCTAGTGTCACTATACTGACACCTAGCTGAGGTACGGACTCTAGTGTTACTATACTGACACCTGGCTGATAATACGGACTCTAGTGTTACTATACTGAGACGGACTCTCACTATAATGGACTCTAGTCCTATACTGAGACAGCCTCTATAATGGATCTAGTGTCCACTGAGACAGGACCTCTATACTGATGGACTCTAGTGTTACTATACTGACTGAGACGGACTCTCTATAATGGACTTAGTCTATACTGACACCTGAGACAGACCTCTATAATGGACTCTAGTGTTACTATACTGACACCTTGCTGAGAACTCTAGTGTCAATGGATAGCTGAGTCGGACTCTAGACTATACTGACACCTGGCTGATATGGACTCTAGTGTTACTATACTGAGACACGGACTCTAGTGTTACTATACTGATGGACTCTAGTGTCACTACTGAGACAGTGTCACTATAATACGGATTAGTGTCACTATACTGAGACAGGACTCTCTGTTACTATGGATTAGGCCTCCTACTGAGACACTATCTATAATGGACTCTAGTCCACTGAGACAGACTCTAGTGTTACTAACTGGATCTAGTGTCCTGACTGAGACAGGACTCTATAATACTGAGGTTAGTGTCACTATACTGACAGGCCTCTATAATGGACTTAGTGTCACTATACTGACAGGCCTAGCTATAATGGACTCTAGTGTCACTATACTGACACCTCTATACGGACTCTAGTGTTTAGTGACACCTGGCTGAGACGGACTCTAGTGTTACTATATGAACGGACTCTAGTGTCACTATACTGAGACGGACTCTAGTGTCACTATACTGACACCTAGCTGAGGTAATGGACTCTAGTGTTACTATACTGACACCTGGCTGAGACGGACTCTAGTGTTACTATACTGAGACTCTAGGCACTCTGAGGTAATGGACTCTAGTGACCCTAGCTGAGACAGGACTCTAGTGTCACTATACTGACACCTAGCTGAGCGGACTCTAGTGTTACTATGAGACACCTGGCTGAGGTACGGACTCTAGTGTTACTATACTGAGACTCTAGTGTCACTAGACACGGACTCTAGTGTTACTATACTGAGGTACAGCCTCTAGTGTTACTATACTGAGGTACGGACTCTAGTGTCACTATACTGAGGTACGGACTCTAGTGTCACTATACTGAGGTATGGACTCTAGTGTTACTATACTGACACCTGGCTGAGACGGACTCTAGTGTTACTATACTGAGGTACGGACTCTAGTGTTACTATACTGACACCTGGCTGAGGTACGGACTCTAGTGTTACTATACTGAGGTATGGACTCTAGTGTTACTATACTGACACCTTGCTGGAACTCTAGTGTCACTATACTGACACCTAGCTGAGGTACGGACTCTAGTGTTACTATACTGACACCTGGCTGAGGTACGGACTCACTATACTGGGACTTACTATACTGAGGTACGGACTCTAGTGTTACTATACTGAGGTACGGCCTCTAGTGTCACTATACTGAGGTATGGACTCTAGTGTTACTATACTGACACCTGGCTGAGGACTCTAGTGTCACTATACTGAGGTACGGACTCTAGTGTCACTATACTGAGGTACGGACTCTAGTGTCACTATACTGAGGTACGGACTCTAGTGTCACTATACTGAGGTACGGACTCTAGTGTTACTATACTGAGGTACGGCCTCTAGTGTTACTATACTGAGGTACGGACTCTAGTGTTACTATACTGAGGTACGGACTCTAGTGTCACTATACTGACACCTAGCTGAGGTACGGACTCTAGTGTTACTATACTGACACCTAGCTGAGGTATGGACTCTAGTGTCACTATACTGACACCTAGCTGAGGTACGGACTCTAGTGTTACTATACTGACACCTGGCTGAGGTACGGACTCTAGTGTTACTATACTGAGGTACGGACTCTAGTGTCACTATACTGAGGTACGGACTCTAGTGTCACTATACTGAGGTACGGACTCTAGTGTTACTATACTGAGGCTGACGGACTCTGTGTTACTATACTGAGGTACGGACTCTAGTGTCACTATACTGAGGTACGGACTCTAGTGTCACTATACTGACACCTAGCTGAGGTACGGACTCTAGTGTTACTATACTGACACCTGGCTGAGGTACGGACTCTAGTGTTACTATACTGAGGTACGGACTCTAGTGTCACTATACTGAGGTACGGACTCTAGTGTCACTATACTGACACCTAGCTGAGGTATGGACTCTAGTGTCACTATACTGACACCTAGCTGAGGTACGGACTCTAGTGTTACTATACTGACACCTGGCTGAGGTACGGACTCTAGTGTTACTATACTGAGGTACGGACTCTAGTGTCACTATACTGAGGTACGGACTCTAGTGTTACTATACTGAGGTACAGCCTCTAGTGTTACTATACTGAGGTACGGACTCTAGTGTCACTATACTGAGGTACGGACTCTAGTGTCACTATACTGAGGTATGGACTCTAGTGTTACTATACTGACACCTGGCTGAGGTACGGACTCTAGTGTTACTATACTGAGGTACGGACTCTAGTGTTACTATACTGACACCTGGCTGAGGTACGGACTCTAGTGTTACTATACTGAGGTATGGACTCTAGTGTTACTATACTGACACCTTGCTGAGAACTCTAGTGTCACTATACTGACACCTAGCTGAGGTACGGACTCTAGTGTTACTATACTGACACCTGGCTGAGGTATGGACTCTAGTGTTACTATACTGAGGTACGGACTCTAGTGTTACTATACTGAGGTACGGACTCTAGTGTCACTATACTGAGGTACGGACTCTAGTGTCACTATACTGAGGTACGGACTCTAGTGTTACTATACTGAGGTACGGACTCTAGTGTCACTATACTGAGGTACGGACTCTAGTGTTACTATACTGAGGTACGGACTCTAGTGTTACTATACTGAGGTACGGACTCTAGTGTTACTATACTGAGGTACGGACTCTAGTGTTACTATACTGAGGTACGGACTCTAGTGTTACTATACTGAGGTACGGACTCTAGTGTTACTATACTGAGGTACGGACTCTAGTGTTACTATACTGAGGTACGGACTCTAGTGTTACTATACTGAGGTACGGACTCTAGTGTCACTATACTGACACCTAGCTGAGGTATGGACTCTAGTGTCACTATACTGACACCTAGCTGAGGTACGGACTCTAGTGTCACTATACTGACACCTAGCTGAGGTACGGACTCTAGTGTTACTATACTGACACCTGGCTGAGGTACGGACTCTAGTGTTACTATACTGAGGTACGGACTCTAGTGTTACTATACTGAGGTACGGACTCTAGTGTCACTATACTGAGGTACGGACTCTAGTGTCACTATACTGACACCTAGCTGAGGTACGGACTCTAGTGTTACTATACTGACACCTGGCTGAGGTACGGACTCTAGTGTTACTATACTGACACCTGGCTGAGGTACGGACTCTAGTGTTACTATACTGAGGTACGGACTCTAGTGTCACTATACTGAGGTACGGACTCTAGTGTCACTATACTGAGGTACGGACTCTAGTGTCACTATACTGAGGTACGGACTCTAGTGTTACTATACTGACACCTGGCTGAGGTACGGACTCTAGTGTTACTATACTGAGGTACGGACTCTAGTGTTACTATACTGACACCTGGCTGAGGTACGGACTCTAGTGTTACTATACTGAGGTACGGACTCTAGTGTTACTATACTGACACCTTGCTGAGAACTCTAGTGTCACTATACTGACACCTAGCTGAGGTACGGACTCTAGTGTTACTATACTGACACCTGGCTGAGGTATGGACTCTAGTGTTACTATACTGAGGTACGGACTCTAGTGTTACTATACTGAGGTACGGACTCTAGTGTCACTATACTGACGGACTCTAGTGTCACTATACTGAGGTACGGACTCTAGTGTTACTATACTGAGGTACGGACTCTAGTGTTACTATACTGAGGTACGGACTCTAGTGTTACTATACTGACTACGGCCTCTAGTGTTACTATACTGAGGTACGGACTCTAGTGTTACTATACTGAGGTACGGACTCTAGTGTCACTATACTGAGGTACGGACTCTAGTGTTACTATACTGAGGTACGGACTCTAGTGTTACTATACTGAGGTACGGACTCTAGTGTTACTATACTGAGGTACGGACTCTAGTGTTACTATACTGAGGTACGGACTCTAGTGTCACTACTACACCTACTGAGGTACGGACTCTAGTGTCACTATACTGACACCTACTGAGGTACGGACTCTAGTGTTATACTGACTGAGGTACGGACTCTAGTGTTACTATACTGACACCTGGCTGAGGTACGGACTCTAGTGTTACTATACTGAGGTACGGACTCTAGTGTTACTATACTGAGGTACGGACTCTAGTGTCACTATACTGAGGTACGGACTCTAGTGTCACTATACTGACACCTAGCTGAGGTATGGACTCTAGTGTCACTATACTGACACCTAGCTGAGGTACGGACTCTAGTGTTACTATACTGACACCTGGCTGACGGACTCTAGTGTTACTATACTGAGGTACGGACTCTAGTGTCACTATACTGAGGTACGGACTCTAGTGTTACTATACTGAGGTACGGCCTCTAGTGTTACTATACTGAGTTACGGACTATAGTGTTACTATACTGAGGTACGGACTCTAGTGTCACTATACTGAGGTACGGACTCTAGTGTTACTATACTGAGGTACGGCCTCTAGTGTTACTATACTGAGGTACGGACTCTAGTGTTACTATACTGAGGTACGGACTCTAGTGTCACTATACTGACACCTAGCTGAGGTATGGACTCTAGTGTCACTATACTGACACCTAGCTGAGGTATGGACTCTAGTGTTACTATACTGACACCTGAGTACGGACTCTAGTGTTACTAGACACCTGGCTGATACGGACTCTAGTGTTACTATACTGAGGTTACTACGGACTCTAGTGTCACTATACTGAGGTACGGACTCTAGTGTCACTATACTGACACCTAGCTGAGGTATGGACTCTAGTGTCACTATGACTGACACCTCTAGTGTTACTATACTGACACCTGGCTACGGACTCTAGTGTTACTATACTGACACCTGGCTGAGGTACGGACTCTAGTGTTACTATACTGAGGTACGGACTCTAGTGTTACTATACTGACGGACTCTAGTGTCACTATACTGAGGTACGGACTCTAGTGTTACTATACTGAGGTGTTACTATACTGACACCTGGTGATGGACTCTAGTGTCACTATACTGACACCTAGCTGAGGAAGTGTCACTATACTGACACCTAGCTGAGGTACGGACTCTAGTGTCACTATACTGACACCTAGCTGAGGTATGGACTCTAGTGTCACTATACTGACACCTAGCTGAGGTACGGACTCTAGTGTCACTATACTGATAACTGAGGTAGGACTCAATAGTGAACTATACTGACAGGCTGATAACTCTAGTGTTACTATACTGAGGTACGGACTCTAGTGTCACTATACTGACACCTGGCTGAGGTACGGACTCTAGTGTTACTATACTGAGGACTCTAGTGTTACTACACCTGACACGGACTCTAGTGTTACTATACTGATAACTACCCCAATAGGAAGCTATACATGACAGGCTGATAACTATAGCCCAATAGGAAGCTATACATGACAGACTGATAACTATAGCCCAATAGGAAGCTATACATGACAGGCTGATAACTACAGGCCAATAGGAAGCCAGACTGATAACTACAGCCCAATAGGAAGCTATACATGACAGGCTGATAACTACAGCCCAATAGGAAGCTATACATGACAGACTGATAACTACAGCCCAATAGGAAGCTATACATGACAGGCTGATAACTACAGCCCAATAGGAAGCTATACATGACAGGCTGATAACTATAGGCCAATAGGAAGCCAGACTGATAACTACAGCCCAATAGGAAGCTATACATGACAGACTGATAACTACAGCCCAATAGGAAGCTATACATGACAGACTGATAACTACAGCCCAATAGGAAGCTATACATGACAGGCTGATAACTACAGCCCAATAGGAAGCTATACATGACAGGCTGATAACTACAGCCCAATAGGAAGCTATACATGACAGACTGATAACTATAGGACTATACATGACAGACTGATAACTATAGGACCAATAGGAAGCCAGACTGATAACTACAGCCCAATAGGAAGCTATACATGACAGACTGATAACTACAGCCCAATAGGAAGCTATACATGACAGACTGATAACTACAGCCCAATAGGAAGCTATACATGACAGACTGATAACTACAGCCCAATAGGAAGCTATACATGACAGACTGATAACTACAGCCCAATAGGAAGCTATACATGACAGACTGATAACTATAGCCCAATAGGAAGCTATACATGACAGACTGATAACTATAGGCCAATAGGAAGCTATACATGACAGACTGATAACTATAGCCCAATAGGAAGCTATACATGACAGACTGATAACTATAGGCCAATAGGAAGCTATACATGACAGACTGATAACTATAGACCAATAGGAAGCTATACATGACAGACTGATAACTACAGGCCAATAGGAAGCTATACATGACAGGCTGATAACTATAGCCCAATAGGAAGCTATACATGACAGGCTGATAACTACAGCCCAATAGGAAGCCAGACTGATAACTATAGCCCAATAGGAAGCCAGACTGATAACTATAGCCCAATAGGAAGCTATACATGACAGACTGATAACTACAGCCCAATAGGAAGCTATACATGACAGACTGATAACTATAGGCCAATAGGAAGCTATACATGACAGACTGATAACTATAGGCCAATAGGAAGCTATAGCCCAATAGGAAGCTATACATGACAGACTGATAACTACAGCCCAATAGGAAGCTATACATGACAGGCTGATAACTATAGGCCAATAGGAAGCCAGACTGATCACTACAGGCCAATAGGAAGCCAGACTGATAACTACAGGCCAATAGGAAGCCAGACTGATAACTACAGGCCAATAGGAAGCCAGACATGACAGGCTGATAACTACAGGCCAATAGGAAGCTATACATGACAGACTGATAACTACAGCCCAATAGGAAGCTATACATGACAGACTGATAACTACAGCCCAATAGGAAGCTATACATGACAGGCTGATAACTACAGCCCAATAGGAAGCCAGACTGATAACTACAGGCCAATAGGAAGCTATACATGACAGGCTGATAACTACAGCCCAATAGGAAGCTATACATGACAGACTGATAACTACAGCCCAATAGGAAGCTATACATGACAGACTGATAACTATAGGCCAATAGGAAGCTATACATGACAGGCTGATAACTACAGCCCAATAGGAAGCTATACATGACAGACTGATAACTATAGCCCAATAGGAAGCTATACATGACAGACTGATAACTACAGCCCAATAGGAAGCTATACATGACAGACTGATAACTATAGGCCAATAGGAAGCTATACATGACAGGCTGATAACTATAGCCCAATAGGAAGCCAGACTGATAACTACAGCCCAATAGGAAGCTATACATGACAGACTGATAACTACAGCCCAATAGGAAGCTATACATGACAGACTGATAACTACAGCCCAATAGGAAGCTATACATGACAGACTGATAACTATAGCCCAATAGGAAGCTATACATGACAGACTGATAACTACAGCCCAATAGGAAGCTATACATGACAGACTGATAACTATAGCCCAATAGGAAGCTATACATGACAGACTGATAACTACAGCCCAATAGGAAGCTATACATGACAGACTGATAACTATAGCCCAATAGGAAGCTATACATGACAGGCTGATAACTATAGCCCAATAGGAAGCTGATAACTAGCCCAATAGGAAGCTATACATGACAGGCTGATAACTACAGCCCAATAGGAAGCTATACATGACAATGAGGAAGCTATACATGACAGACTGATAACTACAGCCCAATAGGAAGCTATACATGACAGGCTGATAACTACAGCCCAATAGGAAGCTATACATGACAGACTGATAACTACAGCCCAATAGGAAGCTATACATGACAGACTGATAACTACAGCCCAATAGGAAGCTATACATGACAGACTGATAACTATAGCCCAATAGGAAGCTATACATGACAGACTGATAACTACAGCCCAGCCAATAGGAAGCTATACATGACAGGCTGATAACTATAGCCCAATAGGAAGCTGATAACTATAGAAGCAGACAGACTGATAACTACAGCCCAATAGGAAGCTATACATGACAGGCTGATAACTACAGCCCAATAGGAAGCTATACATGACAGGCTGATAACTACAGCCCAATAGGAAGCTATACATGACAGGCTGATAACTACAGCCCAATAGGAAGCTATACATGACAGGCTGATAACTACAGCCCAATAGGAAGCTATACATGACAGGCTGATAACTACAGCCCAATAGGAAGCTATACATGACAGGCTGATAACTACAGCCCAATAGGAAGCTATACATGACAGACTGATAACTACAGCCCAATAGGAAGCTATACATGACAGGCTGATAACTATAGCCCAATAGGAAGCTATACATGACAGGCTGATAACTACAGCCCAATAGGAAGCTATACATGACAGGCTGATAACTACAGCCCAATAGGAAGCTATACATGACAGGCTGATAACTACAGCCCAATAGGAAGCTGATAACTATAGGAAGCTAGACAGGCTGATAACTATAGCCCAATAGGAAGCTATACATGACAGACTGATAACTATAGCCCAATAGGAAGCTATACATGACAGACTGATAACTACAGCCCAATAGGAAGCTATACATGACAGACTGATAACTACAGCCCAATAGGAAGCTATACATGACAGGCTGATAACTATAGCCCAATAGGAAGCTATACATGACAGATGAAACTACAGCCCAATAGGAAGCTATACATGACAGGCTGATAACTACAGCCCAATAGGAAGCTATACATGACAGACTGATAACTATAGCCCAATAGGAAGCTATACATGACAGACTGATAACTATAGCCCAATAGGAAGCTATACATGACAGGCTGATAACTATAGCCCAATAGGAAGCTATACATGACAGGCTGATAACTATAGCCCAATAGGAAGCTATACATGACAGACTGATAACTATAGGCCAATAGGAAGCTATACATGACAGACTGATAACTATAGACCAATAGGAAGCTATACATGACAGACTGATAACTATAGGCCAATAGGAAGCTAACTGACAGACTGATAACTATAGGCCAATAGGAAGCTATACATGACAGACTGATAACTATAGCCCAATAGGAAGCTATACATGACAGACTGATAACTATAGCCCAATAGGAAGCTATACATGACAGGCTGATAACTAAGCTAGCCCAATAGGAAGCCAGACAGACTGATAACTATAGCCCAATAGGAAGCTATACATGACAGACTGATAACTATAGCCCAATAGGAAGCTATACATGACAGGCTGATAACTATAGCCCAATAGGAAGCTATACATGACAGACTGATAACTATAGGCCAATAGGAAGCCAGACTGATAACTACAGCCCAATAGGAAGCTATACATGACAGACTGATAACTACAGCCCAATAGGAAGCTATACATGACAGACTGATAACTACAGCCCAATAGGAAGCTATACATGACAGGCTGATAACTACAGCCCAATAGGAAGCTATACATGACAGACTGATAACTATAGCCCAATAGGAAGCTATACATGACAGGCTGATAACTATAGCCCAATAGGAAGCTATACATGACAGACTGATAACTACAGCCCAATAGGAAGCTATACATGACAGGCTGATAACTATAGCCCAATAGGAAGCTATACATGACAGACTGATAACTATAGCCCAATAGGAAGCTATACATGACAGACTGATAACTACAGCCCAATAGGAAGCTATACATGACAGGCTGATAACTATAGCCCAATAGGAAGCTATACATGACAGACTGATAACTATAGCCCAATAGGAAGCTATACATGACAGACTGATAACTACAGCCCAATAGGAAGCTATACATGACAGGCTGATAACTATAGCCCAATAGGAAGCTATACATGACAGGCTGATAACTACAGCCCAATAGGAAGCTATACATGACAGGCTGATAACTATAGCCCAATAGGAAGCTATACATGACAGGCTGATAACTATAGCCCAATAGGAAGCTATACATGACAGACTGATAACTACAGCCCAATAGGAAGCTATACATGACAGACTGATAACTACAGCCCAATAGGAAGCTATACATGACAGGCTGATAACTACAGCCCAATAGGAAGCTATACATGACAGACTGATAACTATAGCCCAATAGGAAGCCAGACTGATAACTACAGCCCAATAGGAAGCTATACATGACAGGCTGATAACTACAGCCCAATAGGAAGCTATACATGACAGGCTGATAACTACAGCCCAATAGGAAGCTATACATGACAGACTGATAACTACAGCCCAATAGGAAGCCAGACTGATAACTACAGGCCAATAGGAAGCCAGACTGATAACTATAAATAAATAAATAAATACAGCCCAATAGGAAGCTATACATGACAGACTGATAACTATAGGCCAATAGGAAGCCAGACTGATCACTACAGCCCAATAGGAAGCTATATATGACAGGCTGATAACTATAGGCCAATAGGAAGCCAGACTGATCACTAGGCCAATAGGAAGCTATACATGACAGACTGATAACTATAGGCCAATAGGAAGCTGATACATGACAGACAGGCTGATAACTATAGGCCAATAGGAAGCCAGACTGATCACTACAGGCCAATAGGAAGCTATACATGACAGACTGATAACTACAGCCCAATAGGAAGCTATACATGACAGGCTGATAACTACAGGCCAATAGGAAGCTATACATGACAGACTGATAACTATAGCCCAATAGGAAGCTATACATGACAGACTGATAACTACAGCCCAATAGGAAGCTATACATGACAGACTGATAACTATAGCCCAATAGGAAGCTATACATGACAGACTGATAACTACAGCCCAATAGGAAGCTATACATGACAGACTGATAACTATAGCCCAATAGGAAGCTATACATGACAGGCTGATAACTACAGCCCAATAGGAAGCCAGACTGATAACTATAGCCCAATAGGAAGCTATACATGACAGACTGATAACTACAGCCCAATAGGAAGCTATACATGACAGGCTGATAACTACAGCCCAATAGGAAGCTATACATGACAGACTGATAACTACAGCCCAATAGGAAGCTATACATGACAGGCTGATAACTATAGCCCAATAGGAAGCTATACATGACAGACTGATAACTACAGCCCAATAGGAAGCTATACATGACAGGCTGATAACTACAGCCCAATAGGAAGCTATACATGACAGGCTGATAACTACAGCCCAATAGGAAGCTATACATGACAGGCTGATAACTATAGCCCAATAGGAAGCCAGACTGATAACTACAGCCCAATAGGAAGCTATACATGACAGACTGATAACTACAGCCCAATAGGAAGCTATACATGACAGGCTGATAACTATAGCCCAATAGGAAGCTATACATGACAGGCTGATAACTACAGGCCAATAGGAAGCCAGACTGATAACTACAGCCCAATAGGAAGCTATACATGACAGACTGATAACTATAGCCCAATAGGAAGCTATACATGACAGGCTGATAACTATAGGCCAATAGGAAGCTATACATGACAGGCTGATAACTACAGGCCAATAGGAAGCCAGACTGATAACTACAGGCCAATAGGAAGCCAGACTGATAACTACAGGCCAATAGGAAGCCAGACTGATCACTACAGGCCAATAGGAAGCCAGACTGATCACTACAGGCCAATAGGAAGCCAGACTGATAACTACAGGCCAATAGGAAGCCAGACTGATAACTACAGGCCAATAGGAAGCCAGACTGATCACTACAGGCCAATAGGAAGCCAGACTGATCACTACAGGCCAATAGGAAGCCAGACTGATAACTACAGGCCAATAGGAAGCCAGAATGATCACTACAGACCAATAGGAAGCCAGACTGATCACTACAGGCCAATAGGAAGCCAGACTGATCACTACAGGCCAATAGGAAGCCAGACTGATCACTACAGGCCAATAGGAAGCCAGACTGATAACTACAGGCCAATAGGAAGCCAGACTGATAACTACAGGCCAATAGGAAGCCAGAATGATCACTACAGACCAATAGGAAGCCAGACTGATCACTACAGGCCAATAGGAAGCCAGACTGATCACTACAGGCCAATAGGAAGCCAGACTGATAACTACAGGCCAATAGGAAGCCAGACTGATAACTACAGGCCAATAGGAAGCCAGACTGATCACTACAGGCCAATAGGAAGCCAGACTGATAACTACAGGCCAATAGGAAGCCAGACTGATCACTACAGGCCAATAGGAAGCCAGACTGATAACTACAGGCCAATAGGAAGCCAGACTGATCACTACAGGCCAATAGGAAGCCAGACTGATAACTACAGGCCAATAGGAAGCCAGACTGATCACTACAGGCCAATAGGAAGCCAGACTGATCACTACAGGCCAATAGGAAGCCACTAATAGGCCAGGTGAACCGTGACATTAAGAGTCCATGAGAAGCTAAAGGTCTGTGCGTCTCCCCGTCCACCAGGCGTTTGCCGAGGAGCTCCACGCCAGGGTGCGTAGGGAGCTGTGGGGCTACAGCGTGGAGGAGAACCTCCCGACAGAGGACATGCACAGGATCCGTTACGAGGGCATCAGGCCGGCCGCAGGATACCCCTCCCAGCCCGACCACACTGAGAAGACCGCCATGTGGACGCTGGGCGAGGTAGAGGAGAAGACGGGTAAGGTCTCTTCCTCTCACCTCCTCTCCCTTTCATCTGATCTGAAACATCTGACCAGGTGAAAGACGGTCTAATGAGGAGCGTCCAGATCATATTGTTTCCACTTGTCCAGTCTTTTCCTATCGGTGCAGATGAATGTCTAATTGACAGTCTAACGAGGAGCTTCTAACCCCATATTGTTTCTACCTGTCCAGATGAATGTCTAATTGACAGTCTAACGAGGAGCTTCTAACCCCATATTGTTTCTACCTGTCCAGATGAATGTCTAATTGACAGTCTAACGAGGAGCTTCTAACCCCATATTGTTTCTACCTGTCCAGATGAATGTCTAATTGACAGTCTAACGAGGAGCTTCTAACCCCATATTGTTTCTACCTGTCCAGATGAATGTCTAATTGACAGTCTAACGAGGAGCTTCTAACCCCATATTGTTTCTACCTGTCCAGATGAATGTCTAATTGACAGTCTAACGAGGAGCTTCTAACCCCATGTTGTTTCTACCTGTCCAGATGAATGTCTAATTGACAGTCTAACGAGGAGCTTCTAACCCCATATTGTTCTACCTGTCCAGATGAATGTCTAATTGACAGTCTAACGAGGAGCTTCTAACCCCATATTGTTTCTACCTGTCCAGATGAATGTCTAATTGACAGTCTAACGAGGAGCTTCTAACCCCATATTGTTTCTACCTGTCCAGATGAATGTCTAATTGACAGTCTAACGAGGAGCTTCTAACCCCATGATGTTTCTACCTGTCCAGATGAATGTCTAATTGACAGCTAACGAGGAGTCTCTAAATGATGGTTTCTACCTGTCCAGATGAATGTCTAATTGACAGTCTAACAGGAGCTTCTAACCCCATGTTGTTTCTACCTGTCCAGATGAATGTCTAATTGACAGTCTAATGAGGAGCTTCCAACCCCATATTGTTTCTACCTGTCCAGATGAATGTCTAATTGACAGTCTAACGAGGAGCTTCTAACCCCATATTGTTTCTACCTGTCCAGATGAATGTCTAATTGACAGTCTAACGAGGAGCTTCTAACCCCATATTGTTTCTACCTGTCCAGATGAATGTCTAATTGACAGTCTAACGAGGAGCTTCTAACCCCATATTGTTTCTACCTGTCCAGATGAATGTCTAATTGACAGTCTAACGAGGAGCTTCTAACCCCATATTGTTTCTACCTGTCCAGATGAATGTCTAATTGACAGTCTAACGAGGAGCTTCTAACCCCATATTGTTTCTACCTGTCCAGATGAATGTCTAATTGACAGTCTAACGAGGAGCTTCTAACCCCATGTTGTTTCTACCTGTCCAGATGAATGTCTAATTGACAGTCTAACGAGGAGCTTCTAACCCCATATTGTTTCTACCTGTCCAGATGAATGTCTAATTGACAGTCTAACGAGGAGCTTCTAACCCCATATTGTTTCTACCTGTCCAGATGAATGTCTAATTGACAGTCTAACGAGGAGCTTCTAACCCCATGTTGTTTCTACCTGTCCAGATGAATGTCTAATTGACAGTCTTGGGCTTCTAACCCCATATTGTTTCTACCTGTCCAGATGAATGTCTAATTGACAGTCTAACGAGGAGCTTCTAACCCCATATTGTTTCTACCTGTCCAGATGAATGTCTAATTGACAGTCTAACGAGGAGCTTCTAACCCCATATTGTTTCTACCTGTCCAGATGAATGTCTAATTGACAGTCTAACGAGGAGCTTCTAACCCCATATTGTTTCTACCTGTCCAGATGAATGTCTAATTGACAGTCTAACGAGGAGCTTCTAACCCCATATTGGTTCTACCTGTCCAGATGAATGTCTAATTGACAGTCTAACGAGGAGCTTCTAACCCCATATTGTTTCCACTTGTCCAGTCTTTTCCTATCAGTGCAGATGAATCTAATTGAGATGGGGGATGGGGGGGGGGGAAGAGTAGTTTCTCCATTATAGACTTCTTTCTGTGTTGGTTGGCTTTTATGACTGATGGCGACCCCCCCCCCCCCAAAATCCCAGCCGCTTGAGAGAGTCTCTAAATGAGGTTTTGACAAAGATGATGTCTGATGTTTTTCCAGGTATAAAGTTGACTGAGTCTCTGGCCATGACCCCAGCAGCTGCTGTCTCTGGGCTGTACTTCTCTCATCCTAAAGCGACCTACTTCGCAGTGGGAAAGATCACCAGAGAACAGGTACTGATACAGGCTCAGGGTGGGATTTCATTTGTTTCTATTTGTTGTGTAACTGATTAACAAGCCACCACAAGGGGGCGCTGTTTTCAAACCCCACTGACACTTGGGCCTAAGGCACTGTTCATCCTAAGTTCAACAGGCGTCACTACAGTCCTTGGTTCAAACCCCACTGACACTTGGGCCTAAGGCACTGTTCATCCTAAGTTCAACAGGCGTCACTACAGTCCTTGGTTCAAATCCCACTGACACTTGGGCCTAGGGCACTGTTCATCCAAAGTTCAAGAGGCGTCACTACAGTCCTTGGTTCAAATCCTGTCTAACTGTCTAAAAGCTCTACAGTTGTGTTTTTGGTTTGCTAATTTAGTAGCACGTTAGCCTATCTAGTGGTTAGCTTCTTCCAAAATCAAGCCTTTGCTTAGTGACAGCAGAGAATCCCCTCCTGAATCAAGAGCCTTGCTGTCTAATGTATATATATGTGTTTTGTGCATGCAGCAAACTGAGTAGCATTTTTGAGTGTACTTGTATAGTTTAGGTCAGAAACGGTCCAAAATGCGCTCGTTAACATTTAGTTAGCGTTCTCTATGGGATTTTACATGTACTTGGGGCGGCAGGGTAGCCTAGTGGTTAGAGCGTTGGACTAGTAACCAGCAGGTAGCCTAGTGGTTAGAGTGTTGGACTAGTAACCAGCAGGTAGCCTAGTGGTTAGAGCGTTGGACTAGTTACCAGCAGGTAGCCTAGTGGTTAGAGCGTTGGACTAGTAACCAGCAGGTAGCCTAGTGGTTAGAGCGTTGGACCAGTAACCAGCAGGTAGCCTAGTGGTTAGAGCGTTGGACTAGTAACCAGCAGGTAGCCTAGTGGTTAGAGTGTTGGACTAGTAACCAGCAGGTAGCCTAGTGGTTAGAGTGTTGGACTAGTTACCAGCAGGTAGCCTAGTGGTTAGAGCGTTGGACTAGTAACCAGCAGGTAGCCTAGTGGTTAGAGCGTTGGACTAGTAACCAGCAGGTAGCCTAGTGGTTAGAGCGTTGGACTAGTAACCAGCAGGTAGCCTAGTGGTTAGAGCGTTGGACTAGTAACCAGCAGGTAGCCTAGTGGTTAGAGTGTTGGACTAGTAACCAGCAGGTAGCCTAGTGGTTAGAGGGTTGGACTAGTAACCAGCAGGTAGCCTAGTGGTTAGAGCGTTGGACTAGTAACCAGCAGGTAGCCTAGTGGTTAGAGCGTTGGACTAGTTACCAGCAGGTAGCCTAGTGGTTAGAGTGTTGGACTAGTAACCAGCAGGTAGCCTAGTGGTTAGAGCGTTGGACTAGTAACCAGCAGGTAGCCTAGTGGTTAGAGCGTTGGACTAGTAACCAGCAGGTAGCCTAGTGGTTAGAGCGTTGGACTAGTAACCAGCAGGTAGCCTAGTGGTTAGAGCGTTGGACTAGTAACCAGCAGGTAGCCTAGTGGTTAGAGCGTTGGACTAGTAACCAGCAGGTAGCCTAGTGGTTAGTGTTGGACTAGTAACCAGCAGGTAGCCTAGTGGTTAGAGCGTTGGACTAGTAACCAGCAGGTAGCCTAGTGGTTAGAGCGTTGGACTAGTAACCAGCAGGTAGCCTAGTGGTTAGAGCGTTGGACTAGTAACCAGCAGGTAGCCTAGTGGTTAGAGCGTTGGACTAGTAACCAGCAGGTAGCCTAGTGGTTAGAGCGTTGGACTAGTAACCAGCAGGTAGCCTAGTGGTTAGAGCGTTGGACTAGTAACCAGCAGGTAGCCTAGTGGTTAGAGCGTTGGACTAGTAACCAGCAGGTAGCCTAGTGGTTAGAGCGTTGGACTAGTAACCAGCAGGTAGCCTAGTGGTTAGAGCGTTGGACTAGTAACCAGCAGGTAGCCTAGTGGTTAGAGCGTTGGACTAGTAACCAGCAGGTAGCCTAGTGGTTAGAGCGTTGGACTAGTAACCAGCAGGTAGCCTAGTGGTTAGAGCGTTGGACTAGTAACCAGCAGGTAGCCTAGTGGTTAGAGCGTTGGACTAGTAACCAGCAGGTAGCCTAGTGGTTAGAGCGTTGGGCCATAAATATTGTTCAGGGTTGGCAGGTCTGTACACGTCTCATCACCTACTTGGTATGTCATGACATTATGTTAATGGGGTTAATGTCTGGTATGTCATGACATTATGCTAATGTATGGTATGTCATGACATTATATTAATGATGGTAATGTCTGGTATGTCATGACATTATGTTAATGTCTGGTATGTCATGCCATTATGTTAATGTCTGGTATGTCATGACATTATGCTAATGTATGGTATGTCATGACATTATATTAATGGTGGTAATGTGTGGTATGTCATGACATTATGCTAATGTATGGTATGTCATGACATTATATTAATGGTGGTAATGTCTGGTATGTCATGACATTATGCTAATGTGTGGTATGTTAATGTGTGGTATGTCATGACATTATATTAATGTGTGGTATGTTAATGTGTGGTATGTCATGACATTATATTAATGTCTGGTATGTTAATGTGTGGTATGTCATGACATTATATTAATGTGTGGTATGTTAATGTGTGGTATGTCATGACATTATATTAATGTGTGGTATGTAAATGTCTGGTATGTTAATGTGTGGTATGTCATGACATTATATTAATGGTGGTAATGTCTGGTATGTCATGACATTATGCTAATGTATGTCATGACATTATATTAATGGTGGTAATGTGTGGTATGTCATGACATTATATTAATGGTGGTAATGTGTGGTATGTCATGACATTATGCTAATGTATGTCATGACATTATATTAATGGTGGTATGTTAATGTGTGGTATGTCATGACATTATGTTAATGTCTGGTATGTTAATGTGTGGTATGTCATGACATTATATTAATGTCTGGTATGTTAATGTGTGGTATGTCATGACATTATATTAATGTGTGGTATGTTAATGTCTGGTATGTTAATGTGTGGTATGTCATGACATTATATTAATGTGTGGTATGTAAATGTCTGGTATGTTAATGTGTGGTATGTCATGACATTATGCTAATGTGTGGTATGTAAATGTCTGGTATGTTAATGTGTGGTATGTCATGACATTATATTAACGTGTGGTATGTTACTGTTACCATAGGTGGAGGACTATGCTGGGAGGAAAGAGATGCCAGTGTCTGAGGTGGAACGCTGGCTGGGGCCAATCCTGGGCTACGACACTGACTGACAGTGATACTTCAACCAATCCTGGGCTACGACACTAATGCATCCACAACCACTACCTAGAAAACAGAGGCGCTGCTCAATGGTCATGTCTAGATGGGATACAGCTTTTGTCAGATTGACGTCAAAAGTTGACAAATTCTAACCCTTTTCCCAACCTTAACCCAATTCTCCTAACCTGCTACGTTAATTCTCCTAACCTGCTACGTTAATTCTCCTAACCTGCTACGTTAATTCTCCCTAACCTGCTACGTTAATTCTCCCTAACCTGCTACGTTAATTCTCCTAACCTGCTACGTTAATTCTCCTAACCTGCTACGTTAATTCTCCCTAACCTGCTACGTTAATTCTCCCTAACCTGCTACGTTAATTCTCCCTAACCTGCTACGTTAATTCTCCCTAACCTGCTACGTTAATTCTCCTAACTTGCTTAACCTGCTATTAATTCTCCCTAACCTGCTACGTTAATAACCTGCTAAATGTCCCTAACCTGCTACGTTAATTCTCCCTAACCTGCTACGTTAATTCTCCCTAACCTGCTACGTTAATTCTCCCTAACCTGCTTCCCTAACCTGCTACGTTAAACCTGCTCCCTAACCTGTATGTAATTCTCCCTAACCTGCTATGTTAATTCTCCCTAACCTGCTACGTTAATTCTCCCTAACCTGCTACGTTAATCTCCCTAACCTGCTAAATTCTCCCTAACCTGCTATGTTAATTCTCCCTAACCTGCTATATTAATTCTCCTAACCTGCTACGTAATGTAAATTCTCCCAACCTATGTCCCTGCTATTTTAATTCTCCCTAACCTGCTTTAATTCTCCCCTAACCTGCTACGTTACTCCCTAACCTGCTACGTTAATTCTCCTAACCTGCTAAATTCTCCCTAACCTGCTATATTAATTCTCCCTAACCTGCTGGGACGTTAATTCTCCCTAACCTGCTACGTTAATTCTCCCTAACCTGCTACGTTAATTCTCCCTAACCTGCTACGTTAATTCTCCCTAACCTGCTACGTTAATTCTCCCTAACCTGCTACGTTAATTCTCCCTAACCTGCTACGTTAATTCTCCCTAACCTGCTACGTTAATTCTCCCTAACCTGCTACGTTAATTCTCCTAACCTGCTACGTTAATTCTCCCTAACCTGCTACGTTAATTCTCCCTAACCTGCTACGTTAATTCTCCCTAACCTGCTACGTTAATTCTCCCAACCTGCTACGTTAATTCTCCCTAACCTGCTACGTTAATTCTCCTAACCTGCTACGTTAATTCTCCCTAACCTGCTACGTTAATTCTCCCTAACCTGCTACGTTAATTCTCCCTAACCTGCTACGTTAATTCTCCTAACCTGCTACGTTAATTCTCCCTAACCTGCTACGTTAATTCTCCCTAACCTGCTACGTTAATTCTCCTAACCTGCTACGTTAATTCTCCCTAACCTGCTACGTTAATTCTCCCTAACCTGCTACGTTAATTCTCCCTAACCTGCTACGTTAATTCTCCCAACCTGCTACGTTAATTCTCCCTAACCTGCTACGTTAATTCTCCCTAACCTGCTACGTTAATTCTCCCTAACCTGCTACGTTAATTCTCCTAACCTGCTACGTTAATTCTCCCTAACCTGCTACGTTAATTCTCCTAACCTGCTACGTTAATTCTCCTAACCTGCTACGTTAATTCTCCTAACCTGCTACGTTAATTCTCCCTAACCTGCTACGTTAATTCTCCCTAACCTGCTACGTTAATTCTCCCTAACCTGCTATGTTAATTCTCCCTAACCTGCTACGTTAATTCTCCCTAACCTGCTACGTTAATTCTCCCTAACCTGCTACGTTAATTCTCCTAACCTGCTACAATTCTCCCTAACCTGCTACGTTAATTCTCCTAACCTGCTACGTTAATTCTCCTAACCTGCTTTAATTCTCCCTAACCTGCTACGTTAATTCTCCCTAACCTGCTACGTTAATTCTCCCTGACCTGCTTAATTCTCCCTGACCTGCTACGTTAATTCTCCCTAACCTGCTACGTTAATTCTCCCTAACCTGCTACGTTAATTCTCCCTAACCTGCTACGTTAATTCTCCTGCTACGTTAATTCTCCCTAACCTGCTACGTTAATTCTCCTAACCTGCTACGTTAATTCTCCTAACCTGCTACGTTAATTCTCCCTAACCTGCTACGTTAATTCTCCCTGACCTGCTACGTTAATTCTCCTAACCTGCTAAACCTGCTATGTTAATTCCCTAACCTGCTACCTGCTACGTTAATTCTCCTAACCTGCTACGTTAATTCTCCTAACCTGCTACGTTAATTCTCCCTAACCTGCTACGTTAATTCTCCCTAACCTGCTACGTTAATTCTCCTAACCTGCTAAATTCTCCTAACCTGCTCAATTCTCCCTAACCTGCTACGTTAATTCTCCCTAACCTGCTACGTTAATTCTCCTAACCTGCTACGTTAATTCTCCCTAACCTGCTACGTTAATTCTCCCAACCTGCTACGTTAATTCTCCCTAACCTGCAATGTTAATTCTCCCTAACCTGCAACGTTAATTCTCCCTAACCTGCTACGTTAATTCTCCCTAACCTGCTACGTTAATTCTCCCTAACCTGCTACGTTAATTCTCCCTAACCTGCTACGTTAATTCTCCCAACCTGCTACGTTAATTCTCCCTAACCTGCAATGTTAATTCTCCCTAACCTGCAATGTTAATTCTCCCTAACCTGCTACGTTAATTCTCCCTAACCTGCTACATTAATGCTCCTAACTTGCTTCAAAAAGTACATTCTGAAAAAATCTGCATCCCTTCTAGACCCTAATTTTTTAAAAACGTACACTTCAAGTGAATCAAGGCTCAACTTTTAAAAAATAAGTTTATTTTTTATAGCTATTTTCAAAATAGCCACCTGTCAGTTAAGAAATGGAGCTTTTTTGTATGGTCTAACATTTTACAGTTTTAATATAACAGCTGTTGCCAATGTCATTTATACTTTATTCTGGCAATCACAATCTTAGATTTGAATAATTAACAGATACATATGGTTTAATTTCATAATTTGATCATTAGGGACATATTAAGTTCTAGAAGACGTTCATTTCCTCAGCAGTTTTATTTGAGATTGTATTTATGCTAAATTAGATACAACTTGTTTACACAATTTATAATTAGTAAAAATGGTCTTCATCACAAAATGTACACTTACTTGACACGCCATATTAATGTTTCAATGTCTATAAAAGGTACATGTTTTTAATGAATGGTTATTGTAAATTACAGATTTGAATAATTTTGGATTGTTTCACAATTTGTCTTGAAAGAAATGTGCCAAAAACTATTGACTGACCAGTTGTCATTTTGCAATGTTATCGATTCATCCTGGAGGTGTCCACTATTTCTGAAAAGAAGTAATGATTTATTTTATTTTATGAATGTTCTGAGATTACAGTGTTTGATCTGGAACCATATTCATTTAGTATAAAATCATTTACTCACGATGTGGCTCTGTCTTGATGTCTGTTGTATTATACGATTACAAAACAACACGAGCTGCAGCGCTCTTTAACAGTTCATATACTATATTGGCTGGCCTTGTATTGAAATATTGATTGATTAGTTGGTTGATCGGGATATGCCTCCCGTGATAAAACAAAAACATTCCTGACATACCTCAAGCTAATCCTATTTTAACGATTTTTTTAATGATTCAATCAACCAGAATCTCCTACCGCCGTCGGTGTACGACGCCGTTCTTCAATAACAGTCGTATCTTCCTTCATCCGTTCACGTTGCTGCACCATCTGTTTTTAAATGATACCGGAAGAGGGAGCACAGTGATCATCTTCAAAGTCTCGGCTCACACACACACACCTGCACAACTCCTCCCCGTTTTGAATATGTAACCCGTCCAATGAGAGCGAGGCAACACATCCTGGGTTATTCTTCAGCTCCGGTCAGCAGCATCCCCGGTGCTGCCTTCTGTCGCCTCCACACGGATACTCCGTTCGGCTCTGTCGGGTCTCTGTCGCGGACGGCAACTATGGCTGATACGGGAGAAGCCGGAGAAGATGAAATCCAGTTCCTACGAACCGTAAGTGCATTTCTAAGCGATTACACTGTTGTAATATGTCGGTTTGATACTACTGTTGGTTCGGTTGTAGATTTGTCTGCATCGCGTTAGATTCCTCCGGTTCGGTTCTGGCTGTTGGCGCAGAGTTTACCGCAAAGCTGCTGCGCCGCGCTGAGCGCAGAGACTACAGTTGACAGCTTTGTGTGTCATATCGTTATTTATGACTACATTTAATTTGACTTTTAAGTTCCCTAGATATTAATGGATGTTGAACGTGATTCGTCATGACGATGTCGCATCATCTACAGTGCCATCTGGAATTCGCATCGTGGGTGTTAAAAGGATGGAGCGCCCCGAGCTTGGGGTTTACTGTAAAAGTAGCCTACGGATGCCGAGGTGCTGAAACGGGACAAATGAAAGATAAACAATGATTAGATGTCACGGATTGAATTGTGAACACGGTAGTAGCTCATATCAGTGGAGTAGGCGTTCTTGAGCCCTATGCTAAACACTGAGTTTATAACACTTCTGCTCTATCCTATCGACTCGCCACTGCAGTCAGCTGCATGCCGTCAGATGGGCTTGACAGTGAGGGGCGGGAGGCAGTTGTGATGAATAGGAATATATATATTAATTCATAGTCTACTACTGGGAATGTGTTTTAACGATGTTATCTACCTGGTCAGTGTGTGTTTCTTCATCTACATCTTCATGCCAGTCCATCTAGGTTGTAATGCCAGTCCATCTAGGTTGTAATGCCAGTCCATCTAGGTTGTAATGCCAGTCCATCTAGGCTGTAATGCCAGTCTAGGCTGTAATGCCAGTCTAGGCTGTAATGCCAGTCCATCTAGGCTGTAATGCCAGTCCATCTAGGCTGTAATGCCAGTCTAGGCTGTAATGCCAGTCTAGGCTGTAATGCCAGTCGATCTAGGCTATAATGTCAGTCCATCTAGGCTGTAATGCCAGTCCATCGAGGCTGTAATGCCAGTCTAGGCTGTAATGCCAGTCTAGGCTGTAATGCCAGTCCATCTAGGCTGTAATGTCAGTCCATCTAGGTTGTAATGCCAGTCTAGGCTGTACATTTACATTTAACTCATTTAGCAGACGCTCTTATCCAGAGCGACTTACAAATTGGTGCATTCACCTTATGACATCCAGTGGAACAGCCACTTTACAATAGTGCATCTACATCTTTTAATGCCAGCCTAGGCTGTAATGCCAGTCCATCTAGGCTGTAATGTCAGTCCATCTAGGTTGTAATGCCAGTCTAGGATGTAATGCCAGTCTAGGCTGTAATGCCAGTCTAGGCTGTAATGCCAGTCTAGGCTGTAATGCCAGTCCATCTAGGCTGTAATGCCAGTCCATCTAGGCTGTAATGCCAGTCCATCTAGGCTGTAATGCCAGTCCATCTAGGCTATAATGCCAGTCCATCTAGGCTATAATGCCAGTCCGTCTAGGCTGTAATGCCAGTCCATCTAGGCTGTAATGCCAGTCTAGGCTGTAATGCCATCTAGGCTGTAATGCCAGTCTAGGCTGTAATGCCAGTCCATCTAGGCTGTAATGCCAGTCTAGGCTGTAATGCCAGTCCATCTAGGCTGTAATGCCAGTCCATCTAGGCTGTAATGCCAGTCCATCTAGGCTGTAATGCCAGTCTAGGCTGTAATGCCAGTCCATCTAGGCTGTAATGCCAGTCCATCTAGGCTGTAATGCCAGTCCATCTAGGCTGTAATGCCAGTCTCTAGGCTGTAATGCCAGTCCATCTAGGCTGTAATGCCAGTCCATCTAGGCTGTAATGCCAGTCTAGGCTGTAATGCCAGTCCATCTAGGCTATAATGCCAGTCCGTCTAGGCTGTAATGCCAGTCTCTAGGCTGTAATGCCAGTCCATCTAGGCTGTAATGCCATCTAGGCTGTAATGCCAGTCTAGGCTGTAATGCCAGTCCATCTAGGCTGTAATGCCAGTCTCGGCTGTAATGCCAGTCTAGGCTGTAATGCCAGTCGATCTAGGCTATAATGTCAGTCCATCTAGGCTGTAATGCCAGTCCATCTAGGCTGTAATGCCAGTCTAGGCTGTAATGCCAGTCCATCTAGGCTGTAATGCCAGTCTAGGCTGTAATGCCAGTCTAGGCTGTAATGCCAGTCCATCTAGGCTGTAATGCCAGTCCATCTAGGCTGTAATGCCAGTCTAGGCTATAATGCCTAGGCTGTAATGCCAGTCTAGGCTGTAATGCCAGTCCATCTAGGCTGTAATGCCAGTCCATCTAGGCTGTAATGCCAGTCTAGGCTGTAATGCCAGTCCTGTATCTCAGCTGGCTAATGTCAGTCCATCTAGGCTGTAATGCCAGTCCATCGAGGCTGTAATGCCAGTCTAGGCTGTAATGCCAGTCTAGGCTGTAATGCCAGTCCATCTAGGCTGTAATGCCAGTCCATCTAGGCTGTAATGCCAGTCCAGGCTGTAATGCCAGTCCATCTAGGCTGTAATGCCAGTCCATCTAGGCTGTAATGCCAGTCCATCTAGGCTGTAATGCCAGTCCATCTAGGCTGTAATGCCAGTCCATCTAGGCTGTAATGCCAGTCCATCTTGGCTGTAATGCCAGTCCATCTAGGCTGTAATGCCAGTCCATCTAGGCTGTAATGCCAGTCTAGGCTGTAATGCCAGTCCATCTAGGCTGTAATGCCAGTCCATCTAGGCTGTAATGCCAGTCCAGGCTGTAATGCCAGTCCATCTAGGCTGTAATGCCAGTCCATCTAGGCTGTAATGCCAGTCTAGGCTGTAATGCCAGTCTAGGCTGTAATGCCAGTCGATCTAGGCTGTAATGCCAGTCCAGTCTAGGCTGTAATGCCAGTCCATCTAGGCTATAATGCCAGTCCGGCTCTCCATCTAGGCTGTAATGCCAGTCTATGGCTGTAATGCCAGTCCATCTAGGCTGTAATGCCAGTCCATCTAGGCTGTAATGCCAGTCCATCTAGGCTGTAATGCCAGTCCATCTAGGCTGTAATGCCAGTCCATCTAGGCTGTAATGCCAGTCCATCTAGGCTGTAATGCCAGTCCATCTAGGCTGTAATGCCAGTCCATCTAGGCTGTAATGCCAGTCCATCTAGGCTGTAATGCCAGTCCATCTAGGCTGTAATGCCAGTCCATCTAGGCTGTAATGCCAGTCCATCTAGGCTGTAATGCCAGTCCACTAGGCTGCAATGCCAGTCCATCTAGGCTGTAATGCCAGTCCATCTAGGCTGTAATGCCAGTCCATCTAGGCTGTAATGCCAGTCCATCTGGGCTGTAATGCCAGTCCATCTAGGCTGCAATGCCAGTCCATCTAGGCTGTAATGCCAGTCCATCTAGGCTGTAATGCCAGTCCAATGCTCCATCTAGGCTGTAATGCCAGTCCATCTAGGCTGTAATGCCAGTCCATCTAGGCTGTAATGCCAGTCCATCTAGGCTGTAATGCCAGTCTAGGCTGTAATGCCAGTCCATCTAGGCTGTAATGCCAGTCCATCTAGGCTGTAATGCCAGTACATCTAGGCTGTAATGCCAGTACATCTAGGCTGTAATGCCAGTACATCTAGGCTGTAATGCCAGTCCATCTAGGCTGTAATGCCAGTCCATCTAGGCTGTAATGCCAGTCTAGGCTGTAATGCCAGTCTAGGCTGTAATGCCAGTCCATCTAGGCTGTAATGCCAGTCCGTCTAGGCTGTAATGCCAGTCTAGGCTATAATGCCTGTCCGTCTAGGCTGTAATGCCAGTCTAGGCTGTAATGCCAGTCCATCTAGGCTGTAATGCCAGTCCATCTAGGTTGTAATGCCAGTCCATCTAGGTTGTAATGCCAGTCCATCTAGGCTGTAATGCCAGTCCATCTAGGCTGTAATGCCAGTCCATCTAGGCTGTAATGCCAGTCCATCTAGGTTGTAATGCCAGTCCATCTAGGCTGTAATGCCAGTCCATCTAGGCTGTAATGCCAGTCCATCTAGGCTGTAATGCCAGTCCATCTAGGCTGTAATGCCAGTCCATCTAGGCTGTAATGCCAGTCCATCTAGGCTGTAATGCCAGTCCATCTAGGCTGTAATGCCAGTCCATCTAGGCTGTAATGCCAGTCCATCTAGGCTGTAATGCCAGTCCATCTAGGCTGCAATGCCAGTCCATCTAGGCTGTAATGCCAGTCCATCTAGGCTGTAATGCCAGTCCATCTAGGCTGTAATGCCAGTCCATCTAGGCTGTAATGCCAGTCCATCTAGGTTGTAATGCCAGTCCATCTGGGCTGTAATGCCAGTCTAGGCTGTAATGCCAGTCCATCTAGGCTGTAATGCCAGTCCATCTAGGCTGTAATGCCAGTCCATCTAGGCTATAATGCCAGTCCATCTAGGCTGTAATGCCAGTCTAGGCTGTAATGCCAGTCCATTTAGGCTGTAATGCCAGTCCATCAGAATGTGGGAGCTGGTGTCCACATGTCTGTTTGCTTGCTTAGTGCTGTTGTAACAGTATAATTTTAAACCGTCCCCTCGCCCATACCCGGGCGCGAACCAGGGACCTTCTGCACACATCGACAACAGTCACCCTGCATCGTTACCCATCGCTCCACAAAGGCCGCGGCCCTTGCAGAGCAAGGGGAACTACTACTTCAAGGTCTCAGAGCAAGTGACGTAACCGAATTGAAACGCTATTTAGCGCACACCGCTAACTAAGCTAGCCGTTTCACATCCGTTACACAAACATAAATTGAACAAGTTCCACAGACATGTGATTAAATAGAAATTGAATAATGTGTCTCTGAACAAAGGGGGGGTCAAAATCAAAAGTAACAGTCAGTATCTTGTGTGGCCTAGAAATCAGTATCTGTGTTTGCTTAGAAATTCTAAGGACAATAAGGAGGCCTGCATCTTGTGACCGTAGCGTACGTGTAGGTATGTACGGCAGGACCAAATCGGAAAGATAGGTCGGAGCAAGCCCATGTAATGCTTTGTAGGTTAGCAGTAAAACCTTTAAATCAGCCCTTGCCTTGACAGGAAGCCAGTGTAGGGAGGTTAGCACTGGAGTAATATGATCAAAGTTTTGGGTTCTAGTCAAGATTCTAGCAGCCGTATTTAGCACGAACTGAAGTTTATTTAGTGCTTTATCCGGGTAGCCGGAAAGTAGAGCATTGCAGTAGTCTAACCTAGAAGTGACAAAAGCATTTTTCTGCATCATTTTTGGACCGAAAGTTTCTGATTTTTGCAATGTTACGTAGATGGAAAAAAGCTGTCCTTGAAACAGTCTTGATATGTTCGTCAAAAGAGAGATCAGGGTCCAGAGTAACGCCGAGGTCCTTCACAGTTTTATTTGAGACGACTGTACAACCATCAGGATTAATTGTCAGATCCAACAGCAGATCTCTTTGTTTCTTGGGACCTAGAACAAGCATCTCTGTTTTGTTCAAGTTTAAAAGTACTCAAGGCCCTTTGCTGCCATCCACTTCCTTATGTCTGAAACACAGGCTTCCAGAGAGGGACATTTTTGGGGCTTCACCATGTTTCATCGAAATGTACAGCTGTGTATCGTAAACATTATGTGTCACTATGACATCACCAAGAGGTAAAATATGTTGTGAAAACCATAGTGGTCCTAAAACGGAACCTTGAGGAACACCGGAATGTACAGTTGATTTGTCAGAGGACAAACCATCCACAGAGACAAACTGATATCTTTCCGACAGATAAGATCTAAACCAGGCCAGAACATGTCCGTGTAGACCAATTTGGGTTTCCAATCTCTCCAAAAGAATGTGGTGATCGATGGTATCAAAAGCAGCACTAAGGTCTAGGAGCACGAGGACAGATGTAGAGCCTCGGTCTGATGCCATTAAAATGTCATTTACCACCTTCACAAGTGCCGTCTCAGTGCTATGATGGGGTCTAAAACCAGACTGAAGCATTTCATATACATTGTTTGTCTTCAGGAAGGCAGTGAGTTGCTGCGCAACAGCTTTTTCTAACATTATTGAGAGGAATGGGAGATTCAATATAGGCTGATTTTAGTTCAAAAAATATTTTCTGGGTCAAGGTTTGGCTTTTTCTAGAGAGGCTTTATTACTGCCACTTTTAGTGAGTTTGGTACACATCCAGTGGATAGAGAGCCATTTATTATGTTCAACATAGGAGGGCCAAGCACAGAAAGCAGCTCTGTCAGTAGTTTAGTTGGAATAGGGTCCAGTATGCAGCTTGAAGGTTTAGAGGCCATGATTATTTTCATCATTGTGTCAAGAGATATAGTATTAAAAGACTTGAGTGTCTCCCTTGAGCCCAGGTCCTGGCAGAGTTGTGCAGACTCAGGACAACTGGGCTTTGGAGAAATTCCTCCGTAACTCTCACCATAGAGAGGTTCTTCCTCTTCCTCCATAACTCTCACCATAGAGAGGTTCTTCCTCTTCCTCCATAACTCTCACCATAGAGAGGTTCTTCCTCTTCCTCCATAACTCTCACCATAGAGAGGTTCTTCCTCTTCTTCCATTACTTCTCACCATAGAGAGGTTCTTCCTCGTCCTCCCATAACTCTCACCATAGAGGTTCTTCCTCTTCCTCCCATATCTCTCACCATAGAGAGGTTCTTCCTCTTCCTCCATAACTCTCACCATAGAGAGGTTCTTCCTCTTCTTCCATTACTTCTCACCATAGAGAGGTTCTTCCTCGTCCTCCCATAACTCTCACCATAGAGGTTCTTCCTCTTCCTCCATATCTCTCACCATAGAGAGGTTCTTCCTCTTCCTCCGTAACTCTCACCATAGAGAGGTTATTCCTCTTCCTCCGTAAATCTCACCATAGAGAGGTTATTCCTCTTCCTCCATAACTCTCACCATAGAGAGGTTCTTCCTCTTCCTCTGTAACTCTCACCATAGAGAGGTTCTTCCTCTTCCTCCATAACTCTCACCATAGAGAGGTTCTTCCTCTTCTTCCATAACTCTCACCATAGAGAGATTCTTCCTCTTCCTCCGTAACTCTCACCATAGAGAGGTTCTTCCTCTTCCTCCATAACTCTCACCATAGAGAGGTTCTTCCTCTTCCTCCATAACTCTCACCATAGAGAGGTTCTTCCTCTTCCTCCATAACTCTCACCATAGAGAGGTTCTTCCTCTTCCTCCATAACTCTCACCATAGAGAGGTTCTTCCTCTTCCTCCATAACTCTCACCATAGAGAGGTTCTTCCTCTTCCTCCATAACTCTCACCATAGAGAGGTTCTTCCTCTTCCTCCATAACTCTCACCATAGAGAGGTTCTTCCTCTTCTTCCATTACTTCTCACCATAGAGAGTTCTTCCTCGTCCTCCCATAACTCTCACCATAGAGAGGTTCTTCCTCTTCCTCCATAACTCTCACCATAGAGAGGTTCTTCCTCTTCCTCCATAACTCTCACCATAGAGAGGTTCTTCCTCTTCCTCCATAACTCTCACCATAGAGAGATTCTTCCTCTTCCTCCCATAACTCTCACCATAGAGAGGTTCTTCCTCCATAACTCTCACCATAGAGAGGTTCTTCCTCTTCCTCCATAACTCTCACCATAGAGAGGTTCTTCCTCTTCCTCCATAACTCTCACCATAGAGAGGTTCTTCCTCTTCCTCCATAACTCTCACCATAGAGAGGTTCTTCCTCTTCCTCCATAACTCTCACCATAGAGAGGTTATTCCTCTTCCTCCCCATAACTCTCACCATAGAGGTTCTTCCTCTTCCTCCATAACTCTCACCATAGAAAGAGGTTAATCCTCTCCTCTTCCTCCATAACTCTCACCATAGAGGTTCTTCCTCTTCCTCCATAACTCTCACCATAGACAGAGGTTCATCCTCTTCCTCTGTCCCAACCCTGCAGGCGAGCTGAGCCAAGGACCCAATGTCCCCAGCAGCAGCTGTGTTGCTTCCATACATAGTGATGTGGGTGAAGGTCTTGGCAGAGTTTTGGTCCTCATGTTATTACAGTGTGTTAGAATAGATGTGTTCTCAGATAGACTCTAGCCCCATCTACTCAAGGCCCTCTGTCCAATGAGGCGGTAGGTAGCCTAGTGGTTAGACTGACTAGGAATC
This sequence comes from Oncorhynchus keta, assembly GCF_023373465.1. Lineage (NCBI taxonomy): Eukaryota > Metazoa > Chordata > Actinopteri > Salmoniformes > Salmonidae > Oncorhynchus > Oncorhynchus keta. Next base: position 21,944 of record NW_026287276.1, on the reverse strand, counting down.
ACTCTGTCCAATGGGGCTGCAGGTAGCCTAGTGGTTAGACTGACTAGGATTCCCTCTGTCCAATGAGGCTGCAGGTAGCCTAGTGGTTAGACTGACTAGGAATCACTCTGTCCAATGAGGCGGTAGGTAGCCTAGTGGTTAGACTGACTAGGAATCCCTCTGTCCAATGGGGCTGCAGGTAGCCTAGTGGTTAGACTGACTAGGAATCCCTCTGTCCAATGAGGCTGCAGGTAGCCTAGTGGTTAGACTGACTAGGAATCCTCTGTCCAATGAGGCGAGGTAGCAGGTAGCCTAGTGGTAGCCTAGTGGTTAGACTGACTAGGAATCACTCTGTCCAATGAGGCGGTAGGTAGCCTAGTGGTTAGACTGACTAGGAATCACTCTGTCCAATGAGGCTGCAGGTAGCCTAGTGGTTAGACTGACTAGGAATCCCTCTGTCCAATGAGGCGGCAGGTAGCCTAGTGGTTAGACTGACTAGGAATCACTCTGTCCAATGAGGCGGTAGGTAGCCTAGTGGTTAGACTGACTAGGAATCACTCTGTCCAATGAGGCTGCAGGTAGCCTAGTGGTTAGACTGACTAGGAATCCCTCTGTCCAATGGGGCTGCAGGTAGCCTAGTGGTTAGACTGACTAGGAATCCCTCTGTCCAATGGGGCTGCAGGTAGCCTAGTGGTTAGACTGACTAGGAATCCCTCTGTCCAATGAGGCTGCAGGTAGCCTAGTGGTTAGACTGACTAGGAATCCCTCTGTCCAATGGGGCTGCAGGTAGCCTAGTGGTTAGACTGACTAGGAATCCCTCTGTCCAATGGGGCGGTAGGTAGCCTAGTGGTTAGACTGACTAGGAATCCCTCTGTCCAATGGGGCGGTAGGTAGCCTAGTGGTTAGACTGACTAGGAATCCCTCTGTCCAATGGGGCGGTAGGTAGCCTAGTGGTTAGACTGACTAGGAATCCCTCTGTCCAATGGGGCTGCAGGTAGCCTAGTGGTTAGACTGACTAGGAATCCCTCTGTCCAATGGGGCTGCAGGTAGCCTAGTGGTTAGACTGACTAGGAATCCCTCTGTCCAATGGGGCGGTAGGTAGCCTAGTGGTTAGACTGACTAGGAATCCCTCTGTCCAATGAGGCAGCAGGTAGCCTAGTGGTTAGACTGACTAGGATTCCCTCTGTCCAATGAGGCGACAGGTAGCCTAGTGGTTAGACTGACTAGGTATCCCTCTGTCCAATGAGGCTGCAGGTAGCCTAGTGGTTAGACTGACTAGGAATCACTCTGTCCAATGAGGCAGCAGGTAGCCTAGTGGTTAGACTGACTAGGAATCCCTCTGTCCAATGGGGCGGCAGGTAGCCTAGTGGTTAGACTGACTAGGAATCCCTCTGTCCAATGGGGCTGCAGGTAGCCTAGTGGTTAGACTGACTAGGAATCCCTCTGTCCAATGAGGCTGCAGGTAGCCTAGTGGTTAGACTGACTAGGAATCCCTCTGTCCAATGAGGCTGCAGGTAGCCTAGTGGTTAGACTGACTAGGTATCCCTCTGTCCAATGAGGCTGCAGGTAGCCTAGTGGTTAGACTGACTAGGAATCCCTCTGTCCAATGAGGCTGCAGGTAGCCTAGTGGTTAGACTGACTAGGTATCCCTCTGTCCAATGAGGCTGCAGGTAGCCTAGTGGTTAGACTGACTAGGAATCCCTCTGTCCAATGGGGCTGCAGGTAGCCTAGTGGTTAGACTGACTAGGAATCCCTCTGTCCAATGGGGCTGCAGGTAGCCTAGTGGTTAGACTGACTAGGAATCCCTCTGTCCAATGGGGCTGCAGGTAGCCTAGTGGTTAGACTGACTAGGAATCCCTCTGTCCAATGAGGCTGCAGGTAGCCTAGTGGTTAGACTGACTAGGAATCCCTCTGTCCAATGGGGCGGTAGGTAGCCTAGTGGTTAGACTGACTAGGAATCCTCTGTCCAATGAGGCTGCAGGTAGCCTAGTGGTTAGACTGACTAGGAATCCCTCTGTCCAATGAGGCTGCAGGTAGCCTAGTGGTTAGACTGACTAGGAATCCCTCTGTCCAATGGGGCTGCAGGTAGCCTAGTGGTTAGACTGACTAGGAATCCCTCTGTCCAATGGGGCTGCAGGTAGCCTAGTGGTTAGACTGACTAGGAATCCCTCTGTCCAATGGGGCTGCAGGTAGCCTAGTGGTTAGACTGACTAGGAATCCCTCTGTCCAATGGGGCTGCAGGTAGCCTAGTGGTTAGACTGACTAGGAATCCCTCTGTCCAATGGGGCTGCAGGTAGCCTAGTGGTTAGACTGACTAGGAATCCCTCTGTCCAATGGGGCTGCAGGTAGCCTAGTGGTTAGACTGACTAGGAATCCTCTGTCCAATGGGGCTGCAGGTAGCCTAGTGGTTAGACTGACTAGGTATCCCTCTGTCCAATGGGGCTGCAGGTAGCCTAGTGGTTAGACTGACTAGGAATCCCTCTGTCCAATGGGGCTGCAGGTAGCCTAGTGGTTAGACTGACTAGGAATCCCTCTGTCCAATGGGGCTGCAGGTAGCCTAGTGGTTAGACTGACTAGGTATCCCTCTGTCCAATGGGGCTGCAGGTAGCCTAGTGGTTAGACTGACTAGGCCCTCTGTCCAATGGGGCTAGCCTAGTGGTTAGACTGACTAGGAATCCCTCTGTCCAATGGGGCTGCAGGTAGCCTAGTGGTTAGACTGACTAGGAATCCCTCTGTCCAATGGGGCTGCAGGTAGCCTAGTGGTTAGACTGACTAGGAATCCCTCTGTCCAATGGGGCTGCAGGTAGCCTAGTGGTTAGACTGACTAGGAATCCCTCTGTCCAATGGGGCTGCAGGTAGCCTAGTGGTTAGACTGACTAGGAATCCCTCTGTCCAATGGGGCAGCAGGTAGCCTAGTGGTTAGACTGACTAGGAATCCCTCTGTCCAATGGGGCTGCAGGTAGCCTAGTGGTTAGACTGACTAGGAATCCCTCTGTCCAATGGGGCTGCAGGTAGCCTAGTGGTTAGACTGACTAGGAATCCCTCTGTCCAATGGGGCTGCAGGTAGCCTAGTGGTTAGACTGACTAGGAATCCCTCTGTCCAATGGGGCTGCAGGTAGCCTAGTGGTTAGACTGACTAGGAATCCCTCTGTCCAATGGGGCGGTAGGTAGCCTAGTGGTTAGACTGACTAGGAATCCCTCTGTCCAATGGGGCTGCAGGTAGCCTAGTGGTTAGACTGACTAGGAATCCCTCTGTCCAATGGGGCTGCAGGTAGCCTAGTGGTTAGACTGACTAGGAATCCCTCTGTCCAATGGGGCTGCAGGTAGCCTAGTGGTTAGACTGACTAGGAATCCCTCTGTCCAATGGGGCTGCAGGTAGCCTAGTGGTTAGACTGACTAGGAATCCCTCTGTCCAATGGGGCTGCAGGTAGCCTAGTGGTTAGACTGACTAGGAATCCTCTGTCCAATGAGGCTGCAGGTAGCCTAGTGGTTAGACTGACTAGGAATCCCTCTGTCCAATGGGGCTGTAGGTAGCCTAGTGGTTAGACTGACTAGGAATCCCTCTGTCCAATGGGGCTGCAGGTAGCCTAGTGGTTAGACTGACTAGGAATCCCTCTGTCCAATGGGGCTGCAGGTAGCCTAGTGGTTAGACTGACTAGGTCTCCTCTGTCCAATGGGGCTGCAGGTAGCCTAGTGGTTAGACTGACTAGGAATCCCTCTGTCCAATGGGGCTGCAGGTAGCCTAGTGGTTAGACTGACTAGGAATCCCTCTGTCCAATGGGGCTGCAGGTAGCCTAGTGGTTAGACTGACTAGGAATCCCTCTGTCCAATGGGGCTGCAGGTAGCCTAGTGGTTAGACTGACTAGGAATCCCTCTGTCCAATGGGGCTGCAGGTAGCCTAGTGGTTAGACTGACTAGGAATCCCTCTGTCCAATGGGGCTGCAGGTAGCCTAGTGGTTAGACTGACTAGGTCTCCCTCTGTCCAATGGGGCTGCAGGTAGCCTAGTGGTTAGACTGACTAGGAATCCCTCTGTCCAATGGGGCTGCAGGTAGCCTAGTGGTTAGACTGACTAGGAATCCCTCTGTCCAATGGGGCTGCAGGTAGCCTAGTGGTTAGACTGACTAGGAATCCCTCTGTCCAATGAGGCTGCAGGTAGCCTAGTGGTTAGACTGACTAGGTATCCCTCTGTCCAATGGGGCTGCAGGTAGCCTAGTGGTTAGACTGACTAGGAATCCCTCTGTCCAATGGGGCTGCAGGTAGCCTAGTGGTTAGACTGACTAGGAATCCCTCTGTCCAATGGGGCTGCAGGTAGCCTAGTGGTTAGACTGACTAGGTCTCCCTCTGTCCAATGGGGCTGCAGGTAGCCTAGTGGTTAGACTGACTAGGAATCCCTCTGTCCAATGGGGCTGCAGGTAGCCTAGTGGTTAGACTGACTAGGAATCCCTCTGTCCAATGGGGCTGCAGGTAGCCTAGTGGTTAGACTGACTAGGAATCCCTCTGTCCAATGGGGCTGCAGGTAGCCTAGTGGTTAGACTGACTAGGAATCCCTCTGTCCAATGAGGCTGCAGGTAGCCTAGTGGTTAGACTGACTAGGAATCCTCTGTCCAATGAGGCTGCAGGTAGCCTAGTGGTTAGACTGACTAGGTATCCCTCTGTCCAATGGGGCTGCAGGTAGCCTAGTGGTTAGACTGACTAGGAATCCTCTGTCCAATGGGGCTGCAGGTAGCCTAGTGGTTAGACTGACTAGGAATCCCTCTGTCCAATGGGGCTGCAGGTAGCCTAGTGGTTAGACTGACTAGGAATCCCTCTGTCCAATGGGGCTGCAGGTAGCCTAGTGGTTAGACTGACTAGGTCTCCCTCTGTCCAATGAGGCTGCAGGTAGCCTAGTGGTTAGACTGACTAGGAATCCCTCTGTCCAATGGGGCTGCAGGTAGCCTAGTGGTTAGACTGACTAGGAATCCCTCTGTCCAATGGGGCTGCAGGTAGCCTAGTGGTTAGACTGACTAGGAATCCCTCTGTCCAATGGGGCTGCAGGTAGCCTAGTGGTTAGACTGACTAGGAATCCCTCTGTCCAATGGGGCTGCAGGTAGCCTAGTGGTTAGACTGACTAGGAATCCCTCTGTCCAATGAGGCTGCAGGTAGCCTAGTGGTTAGACTGACTAGGAATCCCTCTGTCCAATGGGGCTGCAGGTAGCCTAGTGGTTAGACTGACTAGGAATCCCTCTGTCCAATGGGGCTGCAGGTAGCCTAGTGGTTAGACTGACTAGGAATCCCTCTGTCCAATGGGGCTGCAGGTAGCCTAGTGGTTAGACTGACTAGGTCTCCCTCTGTCCAATGGGGCTGCAGGTAGCCTAGTGGTTAGACTGACTAGGAATCCCTCTGTCCAATGGGGCTGCAGGTAGCCTAGTGGTTAGACTGACTAGGTGCAGGTAGCCTAGTGGTTAGACTTACTAGGAATCCCTCTGTCCAATGGGGCTGCAGGTAGCCTAGTGGTTAGACTGACTAGGAATCCCTCTGTCCAATGGGGCTGCAGGTAGCCTAGTGGTTAGACTGACTAGGAATCCCTCTGTCCAATGGGGCTGCAGGTAGCCTAGTGGTTAGACTGACTAGGAATCCCTCTGTCCAATGGGGCTGCAGGTAGCCTAGTGGTTAGACTGACTAGGAATCCCTCTGTCCAATGAGGCTGCAGGTAGCCTAGTGGTTAGACTGACTAGGAATCCCTCTGTCCAATGAGGCTGCAGGTAGCCTAGTGGTTAGACTGACTAGGTATCCCTCTGTCCAATGGGGCTGCAGGTAGCCTAGTGGTTAGACTGACTAGGAATCCCTCTGTCCAATGGGGCTGCAGGTAGCCTAGTGGTTAGACTGACTAGGAATCCCTCTGTCCAATGGGGCTGCAGGTAGCCTAGTGGTTAGACTGACTAGGAATCCCTCTGTCCAATGGGGCTGCAGGTAGCCTAGTGGTTAGACTGACTAGGAATCCCTCTGTCCAATGGGGCTGCAGGTAGCCTAGTGGTTAGACTGACTAGGAATCCCTCTGTCCAATGGGGCTGCAGGTAGCCTAGTGGTTAGACTGACTAGGTCTCCCTCTGTCCAATGGGGCTGCAGGTAGCCTAGTGGTTAGACTGACTAGGAATCCCTCTGTCCAATGGGGCTGCAGGTAGCCTAGTGGTTAGACTGACTAGGTCTCCCTCTGTCCAATGGGGCTGCAGGTAGCCTAGTGGTTAGACTGACTAGGAATCCTCTGTCCAATGGGGCTGCAGGTAGCCTAGTGGTTAGACTGACTAGGAATCCCTCTGTCCAATGGGGCTGCAGGTAGCCTAGTGGTTAGACTGACTAGGAATCCCTCTGTCCAATGAGGCTGCAGGTAGCCTAGTGGTTAGACTGACTAGGAATCCCTCTGTCCAATGGGGCTGCAGGTAGCCTAGTGGTTAGACTGACTAGGAATCCCTCTGTCCAATGGGGCTGCAGGTAGCCTAGTGGTTAGACTGACTAGGAATCCCTCTGTCCAATGGGGCTGCAGGTAGCCTAGTGGTTAGACTGACTAGGAATCCCTCTGTCCAATGGGGCTGCATGGTTAGACTGACTAGGAATCCCTTGTCCAATGGGGCTGCAGGTAGCCTAGTGGTTAGACTGACTAGGTCTCCCTCTGTCCAATGGGGCTGCAGGTAGCCTAGTGGTTAGACTGACTAGGAATCCCTCTGTCCAATGGGGCTGCAGGTAGCCTAGTGGTTAGACTGACTAGGAATCCCTCTGTCCAATGGGGCTGCAGGTAGCCTAGTGGTTAGACTGACTAGGAATCCCTCTGTCCAATGGGGCTGCAGGTAGCCTAGTGGTTAGACTGACTAGGAATCCCTCTGTCCAATGAGGCTGCAGGTAGCCTAGTGGTTAGACTGACTAGGAATCCCTCTGTCCAATGGGGCTGCAGGTAGCCTAGTGGTTAGACTGACTAGGAATCCCTCTGTCCAATGGGGCTGCAGGTAGCCTAGTGGTTAGACTGACTAGGAATCCCTCTGTCCAATGGGGCTGCAGGTAGCCTAGTGGTTAGACTGACTAGGAATCCCTCTGTCCAATGGGGCTGCAGGTAGCCTAGTGGTTAGACTGACTAGGAATCCCTCTGTCCAATGGGGCTGCAGGTAGCCTAGTGGTTAGACTGACTAGGAATCCCTCTGTCCAATGGGGCTGCAGGTAGCCTAGTGGTTAGACTGACTAGGAATCCCTCTGTCCAATGGGGCTGCAGGTAGCCTAGTGGTTAGACTGACTAGGAATCCCTCTGTCCAATGGGGCTGCAGGTAGCCTAGTGGTTAGACTGACTAGGAATCCTCTGTCCAATGGGGCTGCAGGTAGCCTAGTGGTTAGACTGACTAGGAATCCCTCTGTCCAATGGGGCTGCAGGTAGCCTAGTGGTTAGACTGACTAGGAATCCCTCTGTCCAATGGGGCTGCAGGTAGCCTAGTGGTTAGACTGACTAGGAATCCCTAATGGGGCTCCTAGTGGTTAGACTGACTGGAATCCAATGGGGCTGCAGGTAGCCTAGTGGTTAGACTGACTAGGAATCCCTCTGTCCAATGGGGCTGCAGGTAGCCTAGTGGTTAGACTGACTAGGAATCCCTCTGTCCAATGGGGCTGCAGGTAGCCTAGTGGTTAGACTGACTAGGAATCCCTCTGTCCAATGGGGCTGCAGGTAGCCTAGTGGTTAGACTGACTAGGAATCCCTCTGTCCAATGGGGCTGCAGGTAGCCTAGTGGTTAGACTGACTAGGAATCCCTCTGTCCAATGGGGCTGCAGGTAGCCTAGTGGTTAGACTGACTAGGTCCCTCTGTCCAATGGGGCTGCAGGTAGCCTAGTGGTTAGACTGACTAGGAATCCCTCTGTCCAATGGGGCTGCAGGTAGCCTAGTGGTTAGACTGACTAGGAATCCCTCTGTCCAATGGGGCTGCAGGTAGCCTAGTGGTTAGACTGACTAGGAATCCCTCTGTCCAATGGGGCTGCAGGTAGCCTAGTGGTTAGACTGACTAGGTATCCCTCTGTCCAATGGGGCTGCAGGTAGCCTAGTGGTTAGACTGACTAGGAATCCCTCTGTCCAATGGGGCTGCAGGTAGCCTAGTGGTTAGACTGACTAGGAATCCCTCTGTCCAATGGGGCTGCAGGTAGCCTAGTGGTTAGACTGACTAGAATCCCTCTGTCCAATGGGGCTGCAGGTAGCCTAGTGGTTAGACTGACTAGGAATCCCTCTGTCCAATGGGGCTGCAGGTAGCCTAGTGGTTAGACTGACTAGGAATCCCTCTGTCCAATGGGGCTGCAGGTAGCCTAGTGGTTAGACTGACTAGGAATCCCTCTGTCCAATGGGGCTGCAGGTAGCCTAGTGGTTAGACTGACTAGGAATCCCTCTGTCCAATGGGGCTGCAGGTAGCCTAGTGGTTAGACTGACTAGGAATCCCTCTGTCCAATGGGGCTGCAGGTAGCCTAGTGGTTAGACTGACTAGGAATCCCTCTGTCCAATGAGGCTGCAGGTAGCCTAGTGGTTAGACTGACTAGGAATCCCTCTGTCCAATGGGGCTGCAGGTAGCCTAGTGGTTAGACTGACTAGGTATCCCTCTGTCCAATGGGGCTGCAGGTAGCCTAGTGGTTAGACTGACTAGGAATCCCTCTGTCCAATGAGGCTGCAGGTAGCCTAGTGGTTAGACTGACTAGGAATCCCTCTGTCCAATGGGGCTGCAGGTAGCCTAGTGGTTAGACTGACTAGGAATCCCTCTGTCCAATGGGGCTGCAGGTAGCCTAGTGGTTAGACTGACTAGGAATCCCTCTGTCCAATGGGGCTGCAGGTAGCCTAGTGGTTAGACTGACTAGGAATCCTCTGTCCAATGGGGCTGCAGGTAGCCTAGTGGTTAGACTGACTAGGAATCCCTCTGTCCAATGAGGCTGCAGGTAGCCTAGTGGTTAGACTGACTAGGAATCCCTCTGTCCAATGGGGCTGCAGGTAGCCTAGTGGTTAGACTGACTAGGTATCCCTCTGTCCAATGGGGCTGCAGGTAGCCTAGTGGTTAGACTGACTAGGAATCCCTCTGTCCAATGGGGCTGCAGGTAGCCTAGTGGTTAGACTGACTAGGAATCCCTCTGTCCAATGGGGCTGCAGGTAGCCTAGTGGTTAGACTGACTAGGAATCCTCTGTCCAATGGGGCTGCAGGTAGCCTAGTGGTTAGACTGACTAGGAATCCCTCTGTCCAATGGGGCTGCAGGTAGCCTAGTGGTTAGACTGACTAGGTCTCCCTCTGTCCAATGGGGCTGCAGGTAGCCTAGTGGTTAGACTGACTAGGAATCCCTCTGTCCAATGGGGCTGCAGGTAGCCTAGTGGTTAGACTGACTAGGAATCCCTCTGTCCAATGGGGCTGCAGGTAGCCTAGTGGTTAGACTGACTAGGAATCCCTCTGTCCAATGGGGCTGCAGGTAGCCTAGTGGTTAGACTGACTAGGAATCCCTCTGTCCAATGGGGCTGCAGGTAGCCTAGTGGTTAGACTGACTAGGAATCCCTCTGTCCAATGAGGCTGCAGGTAGCCTAGTGGTTAGACTGACTAGGAATCCCTCTGTCCAATGGGGCTGCAGGTAGCCTAGTGGTTAGACTGACTAGGAATCCCTCTGTCCAATGGGGCTGCAGGTAGCCTAGTGGTTAGACTGACTAGGAATCCCTCTGTCCAATGGGGCTGCAGGTAGCCTAGTGGTTAGACTGACTAGGTCTCCCTCTGTCCAATGGGGCTGCAGGTAGCCTAGTGGTTAGACTGACTAGGAATCCCTCTGTCCAATGGGGCTGCAGGTAGCCTAGTGGTTAGACTGACTAGGAATCCCTCTGTCCAATGGGGCTGCAGGTAGCCTAGTGGTTAGACTGACTAGGTCTCCCTCTGTCCAATGGGGCTGCAGGTAGCCTAGTGGTTAGACTGACTAGGAATCCCTCTGTCCAATGGGGCTGCAGGTAGCCTAGTGGTTAGACTGACTAGGAATCCCTCTGTCCAATGGGGCTGCAGGTAGCCTAGTGGTTAGACTGACTAGGAATCCCCTCTGTCCAATGAGGCTGCAGGTAGCCTAGTGGTTAGACTGACTAGGAATCCCTCTGTCCAATGGGGCTGCAGGTAGCCTAGTGGTTAGACTGACTAGGAATCCCTCTGTCCAATGGGGCTGCAGGTAGCCTAGTGGTTAGACTGACTAGGAATCCCTCTGTCCAATGGGGCTGCAGGTAGCCTAGTGGTTAGACTGACTAGGAATCCCTCTGTCCAATGGGGCTGCAGGTAGCCTAGTGGTTAGACTGACTAGGAATCCCTCTGTCCAATGGGGCTGCAGGTAGCCTAGTGGTTAGACTGACTAGGAATCCCTCTGTCCAATGGGGCTGCAGGTAGCCTAGTGGTTAGACTGACTAGGAATCCCTCTGTCCAATGGGGCTGCAGGTAGCCTAGTGGTTAGACTGACTAGGAATCCCTCTGTCCAATGGGGCTGCAGGTAGCCTAGTGGTTAGACTGACTAGGTCTCCCTCTGTCCAATGGGGCTGCAGGTAGCCTAGTGGTTAGACTGACTAGGAATCCCTCTGTCCAATGGGGCTGCAGGTAGCCTAGTGGTTAGACTGACTAGGAATCCCTCTGTCCAATGGGGCTGCAGGTAGCCTAGTGGTTAGACTGACTAGGAATCCCTCTGTCCAATGGGGCTGCAGGTAGCCTAGTGGTTAGACTGACTAGGAATCCCTCTGTCCAATGGGGCTGCAGGTAGCCTAGTGGTTAGACTGACTAGGAATCCCTCTGTCCAATGGGGCTGCAGGTAGCCTAGTGGTTAGACTGACCCTCTGTCCAATGGGGCTGCAGGTAGCCTAGTGGTTAGACTGACTAGGAATCCTCTGTCCAATGAGGCTGCAGGTAGCCTAGTGGTTAGACTGACTAGGAATCCCTCTGTCCAATGGGGCTGCAGGTAGCCTAGTGGTTAGACTGACTAGGAATCCCTCTGTCCAATGGGGCTGCAGGTAGCCTAGTGGTTAGACTGACTAGGAATCCTCTGTCCAATGGGGCTGCAGGTAGCCTAGTGGTTAGACTGACTAGGAATCCCTCTGTCCAATGGGGCTGCAGGTAGCCTAGTGGTTAGACTGACTAGGAATCCCTCTGTCCAATGGGGCTGCAGGTAGCCTAGTGGTTAGACTGACTAGGAATCCCTCTGTCCAATGGGGCTGCAGGTAGCCTAGTGGTTAGACTGACTAGGAATCCTCTGTCCAATGGGGCTGCAGGTAGCCTAGTGGTTAGACTGACTAGGAATCCCTCTGTCCAATGGGGCTGCAGGTAGCCTAGTGGTTAGACTGACTAGGTATCCCTCTGTCCAATGGGGCTGCAGGTAGCCTAGTGGTTAGACTGACTAGGAATCCCTCTGTCCAATGGGGCTGCAGGTAGCCTAGTGGTTAGACTGACTAGGAATCCCTCTGTCCAATGGGGCTGCAGGTAGCCTAGTGGTTAGACTGACTAGGAATCCCTCTGTCCAATGGGGCTGCAGGTAGCCTAGTGGTTAGACTGACTAGGTCCCCTCTGTCCAATGGGGCTGCAGGTAGCCTAGTGGTTAGACTGACTAGGAATCCTCTGTCCAATGGGGCTGCAGGTAGCCTAGTGGTTAGACTGACTAGGAATCCCTCTGTCCAATGGGGCTGCAGGTAGCCTAGTGGTTAGACTGACTAGGAATCCCTCTGTCCAATGGGGCTGCAGGTAGCCTAGTGGTTAGACTGACTAGGAATCCCTCTGTCCAATGAGGCTGCAGGTAGCCTAGTGGTTAGACTGACTAGGAATCCCTCTGTCCAATGGGGCTGCAGGTAGCCTAGTGGTTAGACTGACTAGGTATCCCTCTGTCCAATGGGGCTGCAGGTAGCCTAGTGGTTAGACTGACTAGGAATCCCTCTGTCCAATGGGGCTGCAGGTAGCCTAGTGGTTAGACTGACTAGGAATCCCTCTGTCCAATGGGGCTGCAGGTAGCCTAGTGGTTAGACTGACTAGGAATCCCTCTGTCCAATGGGGCAGTAGGTAGCCTAGTGGTTAGACTGACTAGGAATCCTCTGTCCAATGGGGCTGCAGGTAGCCTAGTGGTTAGACTGACTAGGTATCCCTCTGTCCAATGGGGCTGCAGGTAGCCTAGTGGTTAGACTGACTAGGAATCCTCTGTCCAATGGGGCTGCAGGTAGCCTAGTGGTTACTGACTAGGAATCCCTCTGTCCAATGAGGCTGCAGGTAGCCTAGTGGTTAGACTGACTAGGAATCCCTCTGTCCAATGAGGCTGCAGGTAGCCTAGTGGTTAGACTGACTAGGTATCCCTCTGTCCAATGGGGCTGCAGGTAGCCTAGTGGTTAGACTGACTAGGAATCCCTCTGTCCAATGGGGCTGCAGGTAGCCTAGTGGTTAGACTGACTAGGAATCCCTCTGTCCAATGGGGCTGCAGGTAGCCTAGTGGTTAGACTGACTAGGAATCCCTCTGTCCAATGGGGCTGCAGGTAGCCTAGTGGTTAGACTGACTAGGTCTCCCTCTGTCCAATGGGGCTGCAGGTAGCCTAGTGGTTAGACTGACTAGGAATCCCTCTGTCCAATGGGGCTGCAGGTAGCCTAGTGGTTAGACTGACTAGGAATCCCTCTGTCCAATGGGGCTGCAGGTAGCCTAGTGGTTAGACTGACTAGGAATCCTCTGTCCAATGGGGCTGCAGGTAGCCTAGTGGTTAGACTGACAGGAATCCCTCTGTCCAATGGGGCTGCAGGTAGCCTAGTGGTTAGACTGACTAGGAATCCCTCTGTCCAATGGGGCTGCAGGTAGCCTAGTGGTTAGACTGACTAGGAATCCCTCTGTCCAATGGGGCTGCAGGTAGCCTAGTGGTTAGACTGACTAGGAATCCCTCTGTCCAATGGGGCTGCAGGTAGCCTAGTGGTTAGACTGACTAGGAATCCCTCTGTCCAATGGGGCTGCAGGTAGCCTAGTGGTTAGACTGACTAGGTCTCCCTCTGTCCAATGGGGCTGCAGGTAGCCTAGTGGTTAGACTGACTAGGAATCCCTCTGTCCAATGGGGCTGCAGGTAGCCTAGTGGTTAGACTGACTAGGAATCCCTCTGTCCAATGGGGCTGCAGGTAGCCTAGTGGTTAGACTGACTAGGAATCCCTCTGTCCAATGGGGCTGCAGGTAGCCTAGTGGTTAGACTGACTAGGAATCCCTCTGTCCAATGGGGCTGCAGGTAGCCTAGTGGTTAGACTGACTAGGAATCCCTCTGTCCAATGGGGCTGCAGGTAGCCTAGTGGTTAGACTGACTAGGAATCCCTCTGTCCAATGGGGCTGCAGGTAGCCTAGTGGTTAGACTGACTAGGAATCCCTCTGTCCAATGGGGCTGCAGGTAGCCTAGTGGTTAGACTGACTAGGTATCCCTCTGTCCAATGGGGCTGCAGGTAGCCTAGTGGTTAGACTGACTAGGAATCCCTCTGTCCAATGGGGCTGCAGGTAGCCTAGTGGTTAGACTGACTAGGAATCCCTCTGTCCAATGGGGCTGCAGGTAGCCTAGTGGTTAGACTGACTAGGTCTCCCTCTGTCCAATGGGGCTGCAGGTAGCCTAGTGGTTAGACTGACTAGGAATCCCTCTGTCCAATGGGGCTGCAGGTAGCCTAGTGGTTAGACTGACTAGGAATCCCTCTGTCCAATGGGGCTGCAGGTAGCCTAGTGGTTAGACTGACTAGGAATCCCTCTGTCCAATGGGGCTGCAGGTAGCCTAGTGGTTAGACTGACTAGGAATCCCTCTGTCCAATGGGGCTGCAGGTAGCCTAGTGGTTAGACTGACTAGGAATCCCTCTGTCCAATGGGGCTGCAGGTAGCCTAGTGGTTAGACTGACTAGGAATCCCTCTGTCCAATGGGGCTGCAGGTAGCCTAGTGGTTAGACTGACTAGGAATCCTCTGTCCAATGAGGCTGCAGGTAGCCTAGTGGTTAGACTGACTAGGAATCCCTCTGTCCAATGGGGCTGCAGGTAGCCTAGTGGTTAGACTGACTAGGAATCCCTCTGTCCAATGGGGCTGCAGGTAGCCTAGTGGTTAGACTGACTAGGAATCCCTCTGTCCAATGGGGCTGCAGGTAGCCTAGTGGTTAGACTGACTAGGAATCCCTCTGTCCAATGGGGCTGCAGGTAGCCTAGTGGTTAGACTGACTAGGAATCCCTCTGTCCAATGGGGCTGCAGGTAGCCTAGTGGTTAGACTGACTAGGAATCCCTCTGTCCAATGGGGCTGCAGGTAGCCTAGTGGTTAGACTGACTAGGAATCCCTCTGTCCAATGGGGCTGCAGGTAGCCTAGTGGTTAGACTGACTAGGAATCCCTCTGTCCAATGGGGCTGCAGGTAGCCTAGTGGTTAGACTGACTAGGAATCCCTCTGTCCAATGGGGCTGCAGGTAGCCTAGTGGTTAGACTGACTAGGAATCCCTCTGTCCAATGGGGCTGCAGGTAGCCTAGTGGTTAGACTGACTAGGAATCCCTCTGTCCAATGGGGCTGCAGGTAGCCTAGTGGTTAGACTGACTAGGAATCCCTCTGTCCAATGGGGCTGCAGGTAGCCTAGTGGTTAGACTGACTAGGAATCCCTCTGTCCAATGGGGCTGCAGGTAGCCTAGTGGTTAGACTGACTAGGAATCCCTCTGTCCAATGGGGCGGCAGGTAGCCTAGTGGTTAGACTGACTAGGAATCCCTCTGTCCAATGAGGCTGCAGGTAGCCTAGTGGTTAGACTGACTAGGAATCCCTCTGTCCAATGGGGCTGCAGGTAGCCTAGTGGTTAGACTGACTAGGAATCCCTCTGTCCAATGGGGCTGCAGGTAGCCTAGTGGTTAGACTGACTAGGAATCCCTCTGTCCAATGGGGCTGCAGGTAGCCTAGTGGTTAGACTGACTAGGAATCCCTCTGTCCAATGGGGCTGCAGGTAGCCTAGTGGTTAGACTGACTAGGAATCCCTCTGTCCAATGGGGCTGCAGGTAGCCTAGTGGTTAGACTGACTAGGAATCCCTCTGTCCAATGGGGCTGCAGGTAGCCTAGTGGTTAGACTGACTAGGAATCCCTCTGTCCAATGGGGCTGCAGGTAGCCTAGTGGTTAGACTGACTAGGAATCCCTCTGTCCAATGAGGCTGCAGGTAGCCTAGTGGTTAGACTGACTAGGTATCCCTCTGTCCAATGGGGCTGCAGGTAGCCTAGTGGTTAGACTGACTAGGAATCCCTCTGTCCAATGGGGCTGCAGGTAGCCTAGTGGTTAGACTGACTAGGAATCCCTCTGTCCAATGGGGCTGCAGGTAGCCTAGTGGTTAGACTGACTAGGAATCCCTCTGTCCAATGAGGCTGCAGGTAGCCTAGTGGTTAGACTGACTAGGAATCCCTCTGTCCAATGGGGCTGCAGGTAGCCTAGTGGTTAGACTGACTAGGAATCCCTCTGTCCAATGGGGCTGCAGGTAGCCTAGTGGTTAGACTGACTAGGAATCCCTCTGTCCAATGGGGCTGCAGGTAGCCTAGTGGTTAGACTGACTAGGAATCCCTCTGTCCAATGAGGCTGCAGGTAGCCTAGTGGTTAGACTGACTAGGAATCCCTCTGTCCAATGAGGCTGCAGGTAGCCTAGTGGTTAGACTGACTAGGAATCCCTCTGTCCAATGAGGCTGCAGGTAGCCTAGTGGTTAGACTGACTAGGAATCCCTCTGTCCAATGGGGCTGCAGGTAGCCTAGTGGTTAGACTGACTAGGAATCCCTCTGTCCAATGGGGCTGCAGGTAGCCTAGTGGTTAGACTGACTAGGAATCCCTCTGTCCAATGGGGCTGCAGGTAGCCTAGTGGTTAGACTGACTAGGTATCCCTCTGTCCAATGGGGCTGCAGGTAGCCTAGTGGTTAGACTGACTAGGTATCCCTCTGTCCAATGGGGCTGCAGGTAGCCTAGTGGTTAGACTGACTAGGAATCCCTCTGTCCAATGGGGCTGCAGGTAGCCTAGTGGTTAGACTGACTAGGAATCCCTCTGTCCAATGGGGCTGCAGGTAGCCTAGTGGTTAGACTGACTAGGAATCCCTCTGTCCAATGGGGCTGCAGGTAGCCTAGTGGTTAGACTGACTAGGAATCCCTCTGTCCAATGAGGCGACAGGTAGCCTAGTGGTTAGACTGACTAGGAATCCCTCTGTCCAATGAGGCTGCAGGTAGCCTAGTGGTTAGACTGACTAGGAATCCCTCTGTCCAATGGGGCTGCAGGTAGCCTAGTGGTTAGACTGACTAGGAATCCCTCTGTCCAATGGGGCTGCAGGTAGCCTAGTGGTTAGACTGACTAGGAATCCCTCTGTCCAATGGGGCTGCAGGTAGCCTAGTGGTTAGACTGACTAGGAATCCCTCTGTCCAATGGGGCTGCAGGTAGCCTAGTGGTTAGACTGACTAGGAATCCCTCTGTCCAATGGGGCTGCAGGTAGCCTAGTGGTTAGACTGACTAGGAATCCCTCTGTCCAATGGGGCTGCAGGTAGCCTAGTGGTTAGACTGACTAGGAATCCCTCTGTCCAATGGGGCTGCAGGTAGCCTAGTGGTTAGACTGACTAGGAATCCCTCTGTCCAATGGGGCTGCAGGTAGCCTAGTGGTTAGACTGACTAGGAATCCCTCTGTCCAATGGGGCTGCAGGTAGCCTAGTGGTTAGACTGACTAGGAATCCTCTGTCCAATGGGGCTGCAGGTAGCCTAGTGGTTAGACTGACTAGGAATCCTCTGTCCAATGGGGCTGCAGGTAGCCTAGTGGTTAGACTGACTAGGAATCCCTCTGTCCAATGGGGCTGCAGGTAGCCTAGTGGTTAGACTGACTAGGAATCCCTCTGTCCAATGGGGCTGCAGGTAGCCTAGTGGTTAGACTGACTAGGAATCCCTCTGTCCAATGGGGCTGCAGGTAGCCTAGTGGTTAGACTGACTAGGAATCCCTCTGTCCAATGAGGCTGCAGGTAGCCTAGTGGTTAGACTGACTAGGAATCCCTCTGTCCAATGAGGCTGCAGGTAGCCTAGTGGTTAGACTGACTAGGAATCCCTCTGTCCAATGGGGCTGCAGGTAGCCTAGTGGTTAGACTGACTAGGAATCCCTCTGTCCAATGGGGCTGCAGGTAGCCTAGTGGTTAGACTGACTAGGAATCCCTCTGTCCAATGGGGCTGCAGGTAGCCTAGTGGTTAGACTGACTAGGAATCCCTCTGTCCAATGAGGCTGCAGGTAGCCTAGTGGTTAGACTGACTAGGAATCCAATGGGGCTGCAGGTAGCCTAGTGGTTAACTGACTAGGAATCCCTCTGTCCAATGGGGCTGCAGGTAGCCTAGTGGTTAGACTGACTAGGAATCCCTCTGTCCAATGGGGCTGCAGGTAGCCTAGTGGTTAGACTGACTAGGAATCCCTCTGTCCAATGGGGCTGCAGGTAGCCTAGTGGTTAGACTGACTAGGAATCCCTCTGTCCAATGGGGCTGCAGGTAGCCTAGTGGTTAGACTGACTAGGAATCCCTCTGTCCAATGGGGCTGCAGGTAGCCTAGTGGTTAGACTGACTAGGAATCCCTCTGTCCAATGAGGCTGCAGGTAGCCTAGTGGTTAGACTGACTAGGAATCCCTCTGTCCAATGGGGCTGCAGGTAGCCTAGTGGTTAGACTGACTAGGTATCCCTCTGTCCAATGGGGCTGCAGGTAGCCTAGTGGTTAGACTGACTAGGTATCCCTCTGTCCAATGGGGCTGCAGGTAGCCTAGTGGTTAGACTGACTAGGAATCCCTCTGTCCAATGGGGCTGCAGGTAGCCTAGTGGTTAGACTGACTAGGAATCCTCTGTCCAATGGGGCTGCAGGTAGCCTAGTGGTTAGACTGACTAGGAATCCCTCTGTCCAATGGGGCTGCAGGTAGCCTAGTGGTTAGACTGACTAGGAATCCCTCTGTCCAATGGGGCTGCAGGTAGCCTAGTGGTTAGACTGACTAGGAATCCCTCTGTCCAATGGGGCTGCAGGTAGCCTGAGTGGTTAGACTGACTAGGTATCCCTCTGTCCAATGGGGCTGCAGGTAGCCTAGTGGTTAGACTGACTAGGAATCCCTCTGTCCAATGGGGCTGCAGGTAGCCTAGTGGTTAGACTGACTAGGAATCCCTCTGTCCAATGGGGCTGCAGGTAGCCTAGTGGTTAGACTGACTAGGAATCCCTCTGTCCAATGGGGCTGCAGGTAGCCTAGTGGTTAGACTGACTAGGTATCCCTCTGTCCAATGGGGCTGCAGGTAGCCTAGTGGTTAGACTGACTAGGAATCCCTCTGTCCAATGGGGCTGCAGGTAGCCTAGTGGTTAGACTGACTAGGAATCCCTCTGTCCAATGGGGCTGCAGGTAGCCTAGTGGTTAGACTGACTAGGTATCCCTCTGTCCAATGGGGCTGCAGGTAGCCTAGTGGTTAGACTGACTAGGTATCCCTCTGTCCAATGGGGCTGCAGGTAGCCTAGTGGTTAGACTGACTAGGAATCCCATCCTCTGTCCAATGGGGCTGCAGGTAGCCTAGTGGTTAGACTGACTAGGAATCCCTCTGTCCAATGGGGCTGCAGGTAGCCTAGTGGTTAGACTGACTAGGAATCCCTCTGTCCAATGGGGCTGCAGGTAGCCTAGTGGTTAGACTGACTAGGAATCCCTCTGTCCAATGAGGCTGCAGGTAGCCTAGTGGTTAGACTGACTAGGAATCCCTCTGTCCAATGAGGCTGCAGGTAGCCTAGTGGTTAGACTGACTAGGTATCCCTCTGTCCAATGGGGCGGTAGGTAGCCTAGTGGTTAGACTGACTAGGAATCCTCTGTCCAATGGGGCTGCAGGTAGCCTAGTGGTTAGACTGACTAGGAATCCCTCTGTCCAATGGGGCTGCAGGTAGCCTAGTGGTTAGACTGACTAGGTATCCCTCTGTCCAATGGGGCTGCAGGTAGCCTAGTGGTTAGACTGACTAGGAATCCCTCTGTCCAATGGGGCTGCAGGTAGCCTAGTGGTTAGACTGACTAGGAATCCCTCTGTCCAATGGGGCTGCAGGTAGCCTAGTGGTTAGACTGACTAGGAATCCCTCTGTCCAATGGGGCTGCAGGTAGCCTAGTGGTTAGACTGACTAGGAATCCCTCTGTCCAATGGGGCTGCAGGTAGCCTAGTGGTTAGACTGACTAGGAATCCCTCTGTCCAATGGGGCTGCAGGTAGCCTAGTGGTTAGACTGACTAGGAATCCTCTGTCCAATGGGGCTGCAGGTAGCCTAGTGGTTAGACTGACTAGGAATCCCTCTGTCCAATGAGGCTGCAGGTAGCCTAGTGGTTAGACTGACTAGGAATCCCTCTGTCAATGAGGCTGCAGGTAGCCTAGTGGTTAGACTGACTAGGTATCCTCTGTCCAATGGGGCTGCAGGTAGCCTAGTGGTTAGACTGACTAGGAATCCCTCTGTCCAATGGGGCTGCAGGTAGCCTAGTGGTTAGACTGACTAGGAATCCCTCTGTCCAATGAGGCGGCAGGTAGCCTAGTGGTTAGACTGACTAGGTATCCTCTGTCCAATGGGGCTGCAGGTAGCCTAGTGGTTAGACTGACTAGGAATCCTCTGTCCAATGGGGCTGCAGGTAGCCTAGTGGTTAGACTGACTAGGAATCCTCTGTCCAATGAGGCTGCAGGTAGCCTAGTGGTTAGACTGACTAGGAATCCTCTGTCCAATGGGGCTGCAGGTAGCCTAGTGGTTAGACTGACTAGGAATCCCTCTGTCCAATGGGGCTGCAGGTAGCCTAGTGGTTAGACTGACTAGGTATCCCTCTGTCCAATGGGGCAGCAGGTAGCCTAGTGGTTAGACTGACGAGGTATCCCTCTGTCCAATGGGGCTGCAGGTAGCCTAGTGGTTAGACTGACTAGGTATCCCTCTGTCCAATGGGGCTGCAGGTAGCCTAGTGGTTAGACTGACTAGGAATCCCTCTGTCCAATGGGGCTGCAGGTAGCCTAGTGGTTAGACTGACTAGGTATCCCTCTGTCCAATGGGGCTGCAGGTAGCCTAGTGGTTAGACTGACTAGGAATCCTCTGTCCAATGGGGCTGCAGGTAGCCTAGTGGTTAGACTGACTAGAATCCTCTGTCCAATGAGGCTGCAGGTAGCCTAGTGGTTAGACTGACTAGGAATCCCTCTGTCCAATGAGGCTGCAGGTAGCCTAGTGGTTAGACTGACTAGGTATCCCTCTGTCCAATGGGGCTGCAGGTAGCCTAGTGGTTAGACTGACTAGGAATCCCTCTGTCCAATGGGGCTGCAGGTAGCCTAGTGGTTAGACTGACTAGGAATCCCTCTGTCCAATGGGGCTGCAGGTAGCCTAGTGGTTAGACTGACTAGGTATCCCTCTGTCCAATGGGGCTGCAGGTAGCCTAGTGGTTAGACTGACTAGGAATCCCTCTGTCCAATGGGGCTGCAGGTAGCCTAGTGGTTAGACTGACTAGGAATCCCTCTGTCCAATGAGGCTGCAGGTAGCCTAGTGGTTAGACTGACTAGGAATCCCTCTGTCCAATGGGGCTGCAGGTAGCCTAGTGGTTAGACTGACTAGGAATCCCTCTGTCCAATGGGGCTGCAGGTAGCCTAGTGGTTAGACTGACTAGGAATCCCTCTGTCCAATGGGGCTGCAGGTAGCCTAGTGGTTAGACTGACTAGGAATCCCTCTGTCCAATGGGGCTGCAGGTAGCCTAGTGGTTAGACTGACTAGGGTCCAATGAGGCTGCAGGTAGCCTAGTGGTTAGACTGACTAGGAATCCCTCTGTCCAATGGGGCTGCAGGTAGCCTAGTGGTTAGACTGACTAGGAATCCCTCTGTCCAATGGGGCTGCAGGTAGCCTAGTGGTTAGACTGACTAGGAATCCTCTGTCCAATGAGGCTGCAGGTAGCCTAGTGGTTAGACTGACTAGGAATCCCTCTGTCCAATGGGGCTGCAGGTAGCCTAGTGGTTAGACTGACTAGAATCCCTCTGTCCAATGGGGCTGCAGGTAGCCTAGTGGTTAGACTGACTAGGAATCCTCTGTCCAATGAGGCTGCAGGTAGCCTAGTGGTTAGACTGACTAGGAATCCCTCTGTCCAATGAGGCTGCAGGTAGCCTAGTGGTTAGACTGACTAGGAATCCCTCTGTCCAATGGGGCTGCAGGTAGCCTAGTGGTTAGACTGACTAGGAATCCCTCTGTCCAATGGGGCTGCAGGTAGCCTAGTGGTTAGACTGACTAGGAATCCTCTGTCCAATGAGGCGGCAGGTAGCCTAGTGGTTAGACTGACTAGGAATCCTCTGTCCAATGAGGCTGCAGGTAGCCTAGTGGTTAGACTGACTAGGAATCCCTCTGTCCAATGAGGCTGCAGGTAGCCTAGTGGTTAGACTGACTAGGAATCCTCTGTCCAATGGGGCTGCAGGTAGCCTAGTGGTTAGACTGACTAGGAATCCCTCTGTCCAATGGGGCTGCAGGTAGCCTAGTGGTTAGACTGACTAGGAATCCTCTGTCCAATGAGGCTGCAGGTAGCCTAGTGGTTAGACTGACTAGAATCCTCTGTCCAATGAGGCTGCAGGTAGCCTAGTGGTTAGACTGACTAGGAATCCCTCTGTCCAATGGGGCTGCAGGTAGCTAGTGGTTAGACTGACTAGGAATCCTCTGTCCAATGGGGGGCTGCAGGTAGACTAGTGGTTAGACTGACTAGGAATCCCTCTGTCCAATGAGGCTGCAGGTAGCCTAGTGGTTAGACTGACTAGGTATCCCTCTGTCCAATGAGGCTGCAGGTAGCCTAGTGGTTAGACTGACTAGGTATCCCTCTGTCCAATGGGGCTGCAGGTAGCCTGAGTGGTTAGACTGACTAGGAATCCTCTGTCCAATGGGGCTGCAGGTAGCCTGAGTGGTTAGACTGACTAGGAATCCCTCTGTCAATGGGGCTGCAGGTAGCCTAGTGGTTAGACTGACTAGGAATCCCTCTGTCCAATG
>NW_026287275.1:0-831 GCF_023373465.1 Oncorhynchus keta | reverse complement strand
TACCTTAAGGGAAGAATTCGGCAGTACCTGTATGGTTAGTGAGAAAGTCCATATTGCAAATGTACGGTCCTTACTGAAGCGTCCGAAATCGTTTGTAAATTCGCGGACGCGTCGGAGCGGCGGCAGGGCGGACCTACCAGGAAGTCATCAAATGACGTTGTCGGACATTCGGTTTCCGTTTACAAAAATAATAAGATTTATGTCATTTTCCCATGTCGGAAATTCCCACAAGAGGGGCATAAGCAATCATATGGCTATTGCTACAAAAACATCACGATTCCGACGGGGCCTTATCTGAAAACTGAAATGTTAGAAGCGAAAGCTCGGTGACGTAGAGTGGCATAATGGGCAGTTGGCCCCGAACAAGATGGCGTCTAGGCCTCAACGGTTTTGAGTTATGGCCATTTATCTGGGATTAAAGGTCAAAATGAAAATAGAGGAAATTATTTTCCACTTCACGTCAAAGTCAAGGAGCCTCCGGTGTCAATAAAAAAGAACCAGCCATTTATCTATCGTCATTTAAGAGAAATCGTACAACGACACCTTGGTGATGTTCACGGATAGGTGTTTTTTTTTCAACGGTTACAGATCCAGTTGCAGGTTGTTCTTACGAATCTTTTTAAAGTGTGCTGCGGAGCTCTGCGAGATTTCTGTGATTTTCTATGATTTTCTGAAATAACACACACTCACTAAACCCTCCGTAAATAACTCAGTTCTTAACGTAAAGACTTAAACTCGGGATTCTGTAAAGGCATACCCCAATCATGATATGAGTTTATTTATAGCTTCCTGTGCCAACCGGAAGTGCCTTTAATGGTGTCACAGTGGCAG
>NW_026287274.1:0-3409 GCF_023373465.1 Oncorhynchus keta | reverse complement strand
TGTTTATCCAAGTCCTGTAGAGTGTTTATCCAAGTCCTGTAGAGTGTTTATCCAAGTCCTGTAGAGTGTTTATCCAAGTCCTGTAGAGTGTTTATCCAAGTCCTGTAGAGTGTTTACAGGCTTTATTGTCATAAGAACAAAAACAGGTAATGAGGACATTTGGTTTTAAAGACGTTAATTACTGTCCTCATAATTGGATTATTATAAATAGTTAAATGTTACTAAGAAGTTACATCAATAGGCTATAATACCGTTTAGCCTTTACATGTTTAGAGAGAGAAAATAGGGCACTGGAATGGAATAAGTGGGAGGGGAGGAAAATCAGGTATTAAAACCTTTTACGGAAATTTCAGAGCGCCAACTGTAGTACTCGATAAAACTCAAACTTTCATTAAAACACACATGCAAGGTACTCAATTAAAGCTACACTCGTTGTGAATCTAGCCAACATGTCAGATATGTAAAATGCATGCACCCCCCGAAATACCTGAACGAGACCTAAACAAAAGAATTAGCGGTAGCCGGCGCTACACAAAACGCAGAAATAAAATATAAAACATTCATTACCTTTGACAAGCTTCTTTGTTGGCACTCCTATATGTCCCATAAACATCACAATTGGGTCTTTTTCCCGATTAAATCCGTCATTGTATAGCCAAAATGTCCATTTATGAAGGCCGTCTGATCCAGGAAAATTCACCTTTACAAGACGCAACGTCATTTTTTTAAATTAAAAAAGTTGCCTATAAACTTTTACAAATCACTTCAAACTACTTCTGTAAACCAACTTCAGGTATTAATAAACGTGAATAATCGATAAAATTGATCACGGGGCCGATCTGTATTCGATAGCAGCAAGTCTTGAAATCATCGTCCATTTTTTCCCTTTCATAACTTCCTCGGTGTACCCCAAGACAGGAAGTGCCTCTACGTCATCCCACCAAGGATAAACATGCAATGAAATGCCAGTACTGGCGACATCGTGTGGAAGCTGTAGGCATTGTAAACGGGACTCCAACTATTTTCTATCGCCATAGACAATACATAGACTGGCGGGTGAATCTTTTTTTTGTGTTTTTGGTGAACAGTTTTCCTTGGGATTTTTACTCCTAAACACGTTCTGTTATAGCAACAGACATGATCTAACCAGTTTTAGAGACTTCAGAGTGTTTTCTATACACACATACGTATCATATGCATATACTATATTCCTGGCATGAGTAGCAGGACGTTGAAATGTTGCGCGGTTTTTAACAAAAAGCTGCGAAAATTCGCATCATCCCTAACAGGTTTTCAAATCTGTTCTCGTTCAACCTGCCCTAACTGATGTTAGTCCTGTTCTCTCCTAACAACACAGTCACACCTGCCCTAACTGATGTTAGTCCTGTTCTCTCCTAACAACACAGTCACACCTGCCCTAACTGATGTTAGTCCTGTTCTCTCCTAACAACACAGTCACACCTGCCCTAACTGATGTTAGTCCTGTTCTCTCCTAACAACACAGTCACACCTGCCCTAACTGATGTTAGTCCTGTTCTCTCCTAACAACACAGTCACACCTGCCCTAACTGATGTTAGTCCTGTTCTCTCCTAACAACACAGTCACACCTGCCCTAACTGATGTTAGTCCTGTTCTCTCCTAACAACACAGTCACACCTGCCCTAACTGATGTTAGTCCTGTTCTCTCCTAACAACACAGTCACACCTGCCCTAACTGATGTTAGTCCTGTTCTCTCCTAACAACACAGTCACACCTGCCCTAACTCATGTTAGTCCTGTTCTCTCCTAACAACACAGTCACACCTGCCCTAACCTGATGTTAGTCCTGTTCTCTCCTAACAACACAGTCACACCTGCCCTAACTGATGTTAGTCCTGTTCTCTCCTAACAACACAGTCACACCTGCCCTAACTGATGTTAGTCCTGTTCTCTCCTAACAACACAGTCACACCTGCCCTAACTGATGTTAGTCCTGTTCTCTCCTAACAACACAGTCACACCTGCCCTAACTGATGTTAGTCCTGTTCTCTCCTAACAACACAGTCACACCTGCCCTAACTCATGTTAGTCCTGTTCTCTCCTAACAACACAGTCACACCTGCCCTAACTGATGTTAGTCCTGTTCTCTCCTAACAACACAGTCACACCTGCCCTAACTGATGTTAGTCCTGTTCTCTCCTAACAACACAGTCACACCTGCCCTAACTCATGTTAGTCCTGTTCTCTCCTAACAACACAGTCACACCTGCCCTAACTCATGTTTGTCCTATTCTCTCCTAACAACACAGTCACACCTGCCCTAACTCATGTTTGTCCTATTCTCTCCTAACAACACAGTCACACCTGCGGGGCATGGACGTCCGTCTGATGTGCCAGCTCCTGTCGATCAACAACGGCATCGAGGCAACGCGATGGGACCTGGAGGTGTAGCTGAGGTTGGGGATGGTAGCGGGTGACTAGCCAGGAGAGAGCGTCCTGTCTCTCGGCCAGGCTACATCCCGGCGAAGCAGCGTGTCCAGTCTGCACTAGGGGAGAGATGGGGTTTTGATGTGATGTCTGTGGGGAGTTATCTGGGTAGCTTGGAGGGAAGACCCAGCTGTGATACCGGCCCTCTCTCGCCCCCTGACCGGGTAGTTGGAGAAGGAGGCTTGGAGGGAAGACCCAGCTGTGATACCGGCCCTCTCTCGCCCGCTGACCGGGTAGTTGGAGAAGGAGGCTTGGAGGGAAGACCCAGAGGTGATACCAGCCCTCTCTCGCCCGCTGACCAGGTAGTTGGAGAAGGAGGCTTGGAGGGAAGACCCAGAGGTGATAGCGGCCCTCTCTCGCCCGCTGACCAGGTAGTTGGAGAAGGAGGCTTGGAGGGAAGACCCAGAGGTGATACCAGCCCTCTCTCGCCCGCTGACCGGGTAGTTGGAGAAGGAGGCTTGGAGGGAAGACCCAGAGGTGATACCAGCCCTCTCTCGCCCGCTGACCAGGTAGTTGGAGAAGGAGGCTTGGAGGGAAGACCCAGAGGTGATAGCGGCCCTCTCTCGCCCGCTGACCGGGTAGTTGGAGAAGGAGGCTTGGAGGGAAGACCCAGAGGTGATAGCGGCCCTCTCTCGCCTGCTGACCGGGTAGTTGGAGAAGGAGGCTTGGAGGGAAGACCCAGAGGTGATAGCGGCCCTCTCTCGCCCGCTGACCGGGTAGTTGGAGAAGGAGGCTTGGAGGGAAAGTTAACCGTGTGTTTGGTACCTGGAAAACTACTGTGCATATCCAGACTATTATTGCAGACCAGCTCTAACAAACCTGATTCAGCTATACTGGCCTAAAAACAAGGTATGATGATTAGTTAAATCAGGTGTGTTGGGCTGTCTGGAACAAAACCATGCTCACATTGTAACCTACCTGTACTGTACCTGTCCAGGAACA
>NW_026287273.1:107500-121151 GCF_023373465.1 Oncorhynchus keta | reverse complement strand
CTCCCTCAGATCAGTATTAAAACAGAGGGGTGGAGTCTCAGAAGGTGCCAGGTCACAGTATTCTACATCTCTGGCTCCACGATCTCCCTCAGATCAGTATTAAAACAGAGGGGTGGAGTCTCAGCAGGCGCCAGGTCACAGTATTCTACATCTCTGGCTCACGATCTCCTCGGATCAGTATTAAGAACAGAGGGAATGAGTACTCAGCAGCGCCAATATTCTACATCTCTGACTCCACGATCTCCCTCAGACTCAGTATTAAAACAGAGGAGTGGAGTCTCAGCAGGCCAGGTCACAGTATTCTACATCTCTGGCTCCACGATCTCCCTCAGACTCAGTATTAAAAACAGAGGGGTGGAGTCTCAGCAGGCGCCTGTCACAGTATTCTACATCTCTGTCCACGATCTCCCTCGGAATCAGTAAAACAGGGGGTGGCTCATCACACCATCTCCCTCAGATCAGTTTTAAACAGAGGGGGGAGTCTCAGCAGAGCAGGCGCCAGGTCAGTAAAGCAGTGGATCTCTCACATCTCATCTGACTCCCGATCTCCCTCAGATCAGTATTGAAACAGAGGGGTGAGTCTCGGCAGGCGCCAGGTCACACTATTCTATCTCTGGCTCCACGATCTCCCCAGATCAGTATTAAAACAGAGGTGGAGTCTCAGCATGCCGGGTCTGCTATTCTGCATCTCTGGCTCCGCCCTACTCCCTCGGGTCCGGTCCTCGGCCTCTCTCTCAGATCTCCTCGAATCGTAAAACAGAGGGTGGAGTCTCAGCAGCGTTTTCGATCTCTGGCTCGATCTACTATTCTGCAGGCACCAGAGTTTCACGCTATTCCAGGTGTCCTTTGTTCGGATACTGTTGCTCACTCCTGTGAACCCTGCTCATTACTGGTCAACCCTGCTCTGATGAGTGGAGAGACGAAGAGGCAGGTCACGGTAGTACACTTCTGGATGTCTGCACTACTTCCCCTCAAGGCTGGCTGGAACCTCCAGGTCAATGATCCTGGGTATATTGTACAAGGTGACTTTGTGTTTCAGCGTCTCCTAATAAAATTCAAGAAAATAATAAACAGAAAGGATGAAATATACGTCCTTCCCAAGAGCGCCAGGTCTAAGGCCTCTACATCTCTGGCTCAACCAGCCTTGGGGTCCCTCAGGTGGAATTGGCCCAGAGGGCGTCAGCAGGCGCCAGGGCACTACTTCTACATCTCTGGACTTCCACGATCTCCCTAGGTGCCAACACATTTTAAAGGCTGGAGGGTTAAGCTGGACGGGTGTTAGCAGGTTTGCCAGGACGCATGACATCTCGCCTCCCTCCTTTGGGGAGTCAGTGATGAGAAAGATTCCAGAGTGATTTTTGAGATTTTTTTACCCCCATCTGTTTTTTCATTATAATAATAAAACAGAGGGATAATAACAACAAAAGCCTGTCAGTACACTAACATTGTAAGCAGGCAAACTCCCAAAGATTGAGGCAGCTGTCGCCAGATCCAGTGGCCAGGAGCCAGACTTACATAGGCCTTTGACATCTCTGAACGGCTCAGTCTCCCTGGTAAACAAAGACAACTGTGGAGATTGCCAGGTTGGCACTATTCTAGGCTCTGACTCCAAACGATCTCCCTCATTGTCGGTATTAAAACTGAGATCTCGGCATGCCCAAAACCACTCTGTGTAGTAAATGAGTTAGAAAACCTGTTAACTCAGTGAGTATTGAAACAGAATGCTATGAGACTCATGCATGCGCCAGGTCATACTATTCTACATCTACAGGTTTCTTACTACTTGGTGTCCTTTGTTCTGGATACTTCTGTTGCTCATCATATCTGGTGAACCCTCGGCTCGTCTGTTTCCCAGCCTGGTTTCTCTATCAGGAGAGAGGTTTCCTAGAATCTCTGTTTCACTGCCTGGTACACTGTGCTGGATGTTGTATCATATCTGTTCACCTCTCATCTCTGGTTTCTGAACCTCTGGTCAGCTCCGGTATATTGTATGAAGGTGACTTTGTGTTTCAGCTAATAATAATGATAATGTACTGAAGATCTAATAAAACCCAGAAAGGATGAGGCATCGTCCTCCCAGAGGCGCAGCAGTCTAAGGCCCTGCATCTCTGGTTTCCTATCACCCCTATCAGCCTGGTTTCATCATCTCTGGTTTCAAGCAACTATCATCTCGTATCATCTCTGCTCTATCATATCTGGTTTCCTATCAACTTGATTTCCTATCATCTCTGTTTCCCTATCATCTCTGGTTTCCTATGCATCTCTGCTCCTATCATCTCTGGTTTCTTATCATCTCTGGTTTCCTACATGGTTTACCGACAACGCCGCCCCTCTGTCTCTCTGGTTTGCAGTGATGAGACAAGTTTCTCTATCATCTCTGTTTCCTATCATTTGGCTCTTGAATTTTTACATTATAATAATAATTATAATTATAACATATCTGAATTCAAAAACAGAACTGGTTGTTTATCAGGCTGGTTTCTCTATCATATTGGTTTCCTATCATCTCTGTTTCCCTATCATATCTGTTTCTTTCCTTATCATCTCTGTTTCCTTTGAAAGCTTTTTCGGAACATCCAGTCTTAAACTGACAAAGACGGCTTCTATCATCTCTGGTTTCCTCATCATCTCGTTTCCCTAGATCACTTCTGCTTCCGTGTCCAAATTACAACAGCCTGGTTTCTCTATCATCTCTGTTTCCCTATCATATCTGGTTTCCCTATCATCTCTGTTTCCCTCTCATATCTCGTTTCCTTATCAACTCTGGTTTCTCTATCATTTCTGTTTCCCTATCATATCTGGTTTCCCTATCATCTCTGTTTCCCTATCATATCTGGTTTCCTTATCAACTCTGGTTTCCCTATCATCTCTGGTTTCCCTATAATCTCTGGTTTCCCTATCATATCTGGTTTCTCTATCATCTCTGGTTTCTCTAACATCTCTGGTTTCTCTATCATCTCTGTTTCCCTATCATATCTGGTTTCCCTATCATCTCTGTTTCCCTCTCATATCTCGTTTCCTTATCAACTCTGGTTTCTCTATCATTTCTGTTTCCCTATCATATCTGGTTTCCCTATCATATCTGGTTTCCCTATCATCTCTGTTTCCCTCTCATATCTCGTTTCCTTATCAACTCCGATTTCTCTATCATTTCTGATTCCCTGAGTTATCTCAGAGCCCTATGAGTTAATAACAGAGCCCATGAGTTAATAACAGAGACCATGATCAATAATCTATAGCCTATGAATTAATAACTGAGGCCATGATCATAACTGGAGGCTCTATGAGTTAATCCCTGAGCCAGTGAGTTTCCCTAGCAGGGCCCGTGGGAGTTAATAACAGAGCCCTGAGTTAATCTCTGTTTCCCTATCATCTCTGAGCCCCTATCATAACAGAGCCCATCATCTCTGAACATAGCCTCGAGTTATCATCTCTGAGCTCTATCGATCTCTGAGCTCTGTCATCTCAGAGACTCTGAACAATAACAGAGTTTCTCTATCATCTCTGGTTCCCTATAAACCAGTTTTCCCATGATCATCTGAGCCCTAGTTAATAACAGAGCCTCTGAGCATCTCTGAGCCTTATGTTAATAACAGAGCCTCTATGAGTTAACAGAGCTCCCTAGTTAATAACTGAGCCCCTTAATAACTGAGGCATGAGTTTCCTTAATCTGAGTTTCCCTATCAATTATGTCTTGCCCTGTTTTTCCCTAACCCTCCACTATCAAGAGAATATTCCCTCAAGGCTGCATGACCTAAATCTCTGAATAAATGAACAGAAGAACAAAAGGTTTCCTATTCTCTGGTCAAAATAATATATTTCCCCTATCATTGTGGAGTAATACTGTTTTACCTGTGAGTCTGGTTTTTATCATGAAATGTGGTTCAGTATACTGAGAAGAGAAAACACACAACAGTTGGTAGTAGACTGTGTGATGATCCAGGCCCATGGATACCCACCAGGAAACAGATAAACACCTGAGGCTCTGAAACACTTCAGTTTGGGTTACATTTTATATTCATGTCTCATCTGTGTAATTAAACAAAATATAAATGGTTTTGAGAGCCACATTTGAGCAGATCCCCTATCAATACAGCCCATGAATTAACAACAGAGCCCATCACTAATCTCACAGAGCCTCACAGCCCATAACAACAGCTTAATCACAGAGGCCATAGAAAATAACAGAGACCATGAAGTTAATAACAGAGCCATGGTCCATAACAGAGCAGACAATACAGCTCCCATAAAATAACAGAGTAATCACTCTCCATCCCCTATGAACAATACAGCCATGGTAACAACAGAGGCCATCACTTCCATCCTGGCCATGAGACACTGAGGCCATGATAACCACAGTTTAACTTCATAGCAGATCCCATGGTGTACAGCCCATAACAGCTTCATCACTCTCCATCCCCGGGTAATAGACAGAGCCCTACAGTCTATAACCATGAGTTTAACAGAGCCATCCGAATACTGGTATGAGATAATAACAGAAGAATCACTGTCCATCCTCATGAGTTAATAACAGTATGAGAGATAATAGTAATAACTGAGCCCATGAGTTAATAACAGAGCCCATGAGTTAATAACAGAGCCCATGAGTTAATAACAGAGCCCATGAGTTAATAACAGAGCCCACGAGTTAATAACTGAGCCCATGAGTTAATAACAGAGCCCATGAGTTAATAACAGAGACCATGAGTTAATAACAGAGGACATGAGTTAATAACAGAGACCATGAGTTAATAACAGAGCCATGAGTTAATAACAGAGCCCATGAGTTAATAACAGAGACCATGAGTTAATAACAGAGCCCATGAGTTAATAACAGAGCCATGAATTAATAACAGAGGCCATGAGTTAATAACAGAGCCCATGAGTTAATAACAGAGACCATGAGTTAATAACAGAGCCATGAGTTAATAACAGAGCCCATGAGTTAATAACAGAGACCATGAGTTAATAACAGAGCCCATGAGTTAATAACAGAGCCATGAATTAATAACAGAGGCCATGAGTTAATAACAGAGCCCATGAGTTAATAACAGAGACCATGAGTTAATAACAGAGCCCATGAGTTAATAACAGAGCCATGAATTAATAACAGAGGCCATGAGTTAATAACAGAGCCCATGAGTTAATAACAGAGGCCATGAGTTAATAACAGAGGACATGAGTTAATAACAGAGACCATGAGTTAATAACAGAGCCATGAGTTATTAACAGAGCCATGAATTAATAACTGAGGCCATGAGTTAATAACGGAGCCCATGAGTTAATAACAGAGACCATGAGTTAATAACTGAGGCCATTAATTAATAACTGAGGCCATGAGTTAATAACTGAGGCCAAGAGTTAATAACTGAGCCCGTGAGTTAATAGCAGGGCCTGTGAGTTAATAACAGAGCCCATGAGTTAATAACAGAGCCCACAAGTTAATAACTGAGCCCATGAGTTAATAACAGAGCCCATGAGTTAATAACAGAGCCCATGAGTTAATAACAGAGCCCATGAGTTAATAACAGAGCCCATGAGTTAATAACATATCCCCTATAGACAATACGCAGCCCATAATCACTCCCATCAGAACAATACAGCCCATAACCACAGTTTAATCATCCATCCCTGAGACAATCAGCCCATAACAAAAGCTTCATCACTCTCCATCCCTATAGACAAATAACACAGCCCATAAACACAGTAATCACTCTCCATCCCCTAAGACACAGCCCATACAGATGGGAAGGCTGCAGGAATGCTTCATCAAATGAACAGAAGACAAAGGCATGTTCTTATGGTCCATCCCCCTGTTAATACTGACCTTGAGATGTTTTATCAGCCCATAAACACAGTTTAATCACTCTCCATCCCCAGGGAGCCCACCTAACAAACACTTTGGTGGTTACTTTTATATTCATGTCTCTCTCTGTCATCCCTGTAAAAGAATTAAATGGTTTTTCAGACTAGTTTAATCACTCTCCATCCCCCTATCCCATAACAACAGCTTAATCACTCTCCATCCCCTATAGACAATACAGCCCATAACCACAGCTTAATCACTCTCCATCCCCTAGACAATACAGACAACAGCCTCTCCATCCCCTATAAACAATACAGCCCATAACACAGCTTCATCACTCTCCATCCCCTATAGACAATACAGCCCATAACAACAGTTTAATCACTCCATCCCCTATCAATACAGCCCCATAACAACAGCTTCATACAGCCATAACCACCCAGTTAATCACTCCATCCCCTATCAATCTCTCACTCCCCTATAGACAATACAGCCCATAACAACAACAGTTCAATCCTCTCATCCCCTATAGACAGCTCCATAAAGTCTCATCAGTGTAATCAGCTTCATCAGGAATATAAATACAGCCCATAACCACAGTTTAATCACACTCCATCCCCTATCAATACAGCCCATAACAACAGCTTCATCACTCTCCATCCCCTATAGACAATACAGCCCATAAACACAGTGTAATCACTCTCCATCCCCCTATAGACAATACAGCCCATAACAACAGTGTAATCACTCTCCATCCCCTATAGACAATACAGCCCATAACCACAGTTTAATCACTCTCCATCCCCTATAGACAATCCAGCCCATAACAACAGCTTCATCACTCTCCATCCCCTATAGACAATACAGCCCATAACAACAGTGTAATCACTCTCCATCCCCCTATAGACAATACAGCCCATAACAACAGTGTAATCACTCTCCATCATAGACAATCAGCCCATAACCACAGTTTAATCACACTCCATATCAATACAACACAGCCCATAAACACAGTGTAATCACTCATCCCCCTACAATACTCCATTCCCCTCCATATAGACAATACAGCCCATAACAACAGTGTAATCACTCTCCATCCCCCTATAGACAATACAGCCCATAACAACAGTGTAATCACTCTCCATCCCCTATAGACAATACAGCCCATAACAACAGCTTCATCACTCTCCATCCCCTCTCCATCCCCTATAGACAATACATAAACAATAAACAGCCCATAACAACAGCTTCCATAACAACAGTGTAATCATAGACTCTCCATCCCAGTGTAATCACTCTCCATCCCCTATAGACAATACAGCCCATAACAACAGTGTAATCACTCTCCATCCCCTATAGACAATACTGCCCATAAACACAGTGTAATCACTCTCCATCCCCTATAGACAATACAGCCCATAAACACAGTGTAATCACTCTCCATCCCCCTATAGACAATACAGCCCATAACAACAGCTTCATCACTCTCCATCCCCTATAGACAATACAGCCCATAACCACAGTTTAATCACTCTCCATCCCCTATAGACTATAAAGCCCATAACAACAGTGTAATCACTCTCCATCCCCTATAGACAATATGGCCCAAACCACATAACCATGTCTCAGCACAGTGGGTCATTTTCCTTTGGACTGTCACAGACATTTAATCCAAGCCTTTGGTGTCCATAAACTCTGAATTGTGAATGTGGAGACATCCTGTGTAACTCAACTTCCTATTATATCACTACATGGGAAGACAATGGTGGAAAAGAGAAAGTGAGTCAAAGGGCACCTCATGCTAATGAGCTTTACATTGCATTATTGATTAGTTATTCCCACACTAATCTACTGGAACTGGCCTCAGGGCAGGAACTCAATATTCCAGTCACTAATCTACTGGAACTGGCCTCGGGGCAAGAACTCAATATTCCAGTCACTAATCTACTGGAACTGGCCTCGGGGCAGGAACTCAATATTCCAGTCACTAATCTACTGGAACTGGTCTCGGGGCAGGAACTCAATATTCCAGTCACTAATCTACTGGAACTGGCCTCGGGCAGGAACTCAATATGCAGTCACTAATCTACTGGAACTGGCCTCGGGGCAGACTCAATATTCCAGTCACTAATCTACTGGAACTGGTCTCGGGCAGGAACTCAATATTCCAGTCACTAATCTACTGGAACTGGCCTCGGGGCAGGAACTCAATATTCCAGTCACTAATCTACTGGATCTGGCCTCGGGGCAGGAACTCAATATTCCAGTCACTAATCTACTGGAACTGGCCTCGGGCAGGAACTCAATATTCCAGTCACTAATCTACTGGAACTGGCCTCGGGCAGGAACTCAATAGTGCAGTCACTAATCTACTGGAACTGGCCTCGGGGCAGGAACTCAATATTCAGTCACTAATCTACTGGAACTGGCCTCGGGGCAGGAACTCAATATTCCAGTCACTAATCTACTGGAACTGGCCTCGGGGCAGGAACTCAATATTCCAGTCATTCCAGGAACAGTCACTAATCTACTGGAACTGGCCTCGGGCAGGAATATTCAGTCACTAATCTATGTCCTCAGGGCAGGAACTCAATATTCCAGTCACTAATCTACTGGAACTGGCCTCGGGGAGGAATATTCCAGTCATAATCTCCAGTCAATATTCAGTCACTAATCTACTGGAACTGGCCTCAGGGCAGGAACTCAATATTCCAGTCACTAATCTACTGGAACTGGCCTCGGGCAGGAACTCAATATTCAGTCACTAATCTGGAACTGGCCTCTGGCACTAATCTACTGGAACTCAATATTCCAGTCACTAATCTACTGGAACTGGCCTCATAGGAACTCAATATTCCAGTCACTAATCTACTGGAACTGGCCTCGGGCAGGAACTCAATATTCCAGTCACTAATCTACTGGAACTGGCCTCGGGGCAGGAACTCAATATTCCAGTCACTAATCTACTGGAACTGGCCTCAGGGCAGGAACTCAATATTCAGTCACTAATCTACTGGAACTGGCCTCGGGGCAGGAACTCAATATTCCAGTCACTAATCTACTGGAACTGGCCTCGGGGCAGGAACTCAATATTCCAGTCACTAATCTACTGGAACTGGCCTCGGGGCAGGAACTCAATATTCCAGTCACTAATCTACTGGAACTGGCCTCGGGGCAGGAACTCAATATTCCAGTCACTAATCTACTGGAACTGGCCTCGGGGCAGGAACTCAATATTCCAGTCACTAATCTAACTGGCCTCAACTCAATATTCCAGCACTAATCTACTGGAACTGGCAGGAACTCAATATTCCAGTCACTAATCTACTGGAACTGGCCTCGGGGCAGGAACTCAATATTCAGTCACTAATCTACTGGAACTGGCCTCGGGGCAGGAACTCAATATTCCAGTTACTAATCTACTGGAACTGGCCTCAGTGCAGGAACCTAATAGAGACAAAGCACACATGCGAAACTGGGACGATATTCCACTGAAGGACTGAATTTCTGCTTCCCTTTTCCCTGAGAAATTGTCTGTATTGGGGGCTCGGTTTGTTACGCAGGCAAATGCAGAAGGTGTGTTTCACTCCCCAGACTGAGTGGCACTGACTGGAGTTTTTCTCTAGTTGAGTTTGTGTTATGGATGCACTCTGGTAATAAGGACTAATGTAATAGTGTTTGACTATCTCTGGGAGCTGAAGCTCTCCATTTCACTCAGGACTGTTTTGTGGATTTCTCTCTTGTCCTGTTCAGATTATTTCGTTTCCTACCGAGGGGAGGACGGCTCATAATAATGTCTGGAATGGAGCAAATGGAATGGCATCAAACACATGGAAACCATGGAAACCATGTTTGACATATTTGATAGCATTCCACTGATTCCGCTCAGCCATTACCAAGAGCCCATCCTCTCCAATTAGGTGCCACCAACCTCCTGTGTTGGAGAGTGACACACACACACACGCACACACACACACACACGCACGCACGCACGCACGCACGCACGCACGCACGCACGCACACACACACACACACACACACACACACACACACACACACACACACACACACACACACACACACACACACACACACACACACACACACACACACGCAGTTGCAGACCCTTTCCCTTCATTGACTCCTTTAACATGTACATAGCCACCCAATCCTCCTACCTGATATTGTAGCCTTTTCAGACCAACTCAGAGCATACAGGTACTGAGAAATAATGGATAGTGCTGAGTGTAGTTAATACATTACACCTCTTGCACAAACCTCCAACATATTTAACTACTTGAAGACAACCCTTCACTTTCATTATCACATTTCTGCAAGTCTTTCTTTTTTTAAAGCCGCCACAAATCAACAAGACGGGGCGTAAATCCATGTGGCGAGGGTGAATGCGAGCTTTAAGTGTCAACGTTGCAGATTTATTTATGTTGATTAGCATAGAAAAGAGCCCGGGTTGCATGTGACGGTGCGAGGAAGGGGAAAATAAGGGGCCTTTCGGTTGTGACACTTTGAGTTCCAGATCAGTGGTTTAATTAGGGCACGTATTCTTATAACGGCTCTCTCATAACCTTTATTTTACCATATAGCCATGGAGACTATGCTAAGGTAAGCAGTTGATCTCATTAAAACTCTAGACAACAGTTACAGAGAGTAAATCCTTGAGACACATCGCCTTGAAAAGTTAAGATTGCAACGGGGGAGCACCCACCCAACCGAGAAAACCCCCCTTGTTTTCCACTTTCTTCTACTTTTCTGAATGACTATTCCCTAGCACTGAAGTATTGTATGGCCTACTTCATTAACATGAACATGGAATTCAGAACGCTGCAATACATACATATGTATCAGGAGAGACCTCGAAACCCTGGAAGATGAGTTAGCTGTCAGAGGTCACGTTACATCACGGTTCACAGCTTTTTAAGATGGCAAATGAATCATTCTCAACTGTTTTGTCTCCATAACCAAACATTTTTGTCCATAAGCGAGCATGACCACATATATGGATGGACCTAACAATTCAATTATAGCATCATGTTATAGCTCTTCTCCCGATACAAGAAACTTCTCAGTTTGTGAATACACCAAACCAGTATACTACTGATGCCATACAATTTCATAGTAAAGACCAAACAAATACCAACATAACCTTTTTGCAACCATTATGGAAAGTCCTCTACTAATTTCCACCAATGCTAAAAAGACAAACTGTGGAGGAGGAGAAGATATATAGTGAAAATATATAGTGAAGATGTACACTGAGTGTACAAAAAATTAGGAACGCCTGCTCTTTCCTTGACTTACTGTAGACTGACCAGGTGATTCCTGGTGAAAGCTATGATCCCGTATTTATGTCACTTGTTAAATCCACTTCAGTCAGTGTAGATGAAACGAAGGAGACAGGTTAAAGGAGGATTTTTAAGCCTTGAGACAATCGACACATGGATTTGTTTTGTGTGCCATTCAGAGGGTGAATGAAAGACACAAGATTTAAGTGCCTTTGAACAGGGTATGGTAGTACGTGCCAGAAGCACCAGTTTGAGTGTGTCAAGAACTGCAAGGCTGCTGGGTTTTTCACGCTCAACAGTTTCCTGTGTGTATCAAGAATGGTCCACCACCCAAGGACATCCAGCCAACGGCAGGCCAGTGGTTGAAAACAGGTCATTGATGAGAGGACAAAGGAGGCTGACATGAACTGTGCAGAGCAAGGTAGTAGGTAGTCAACTGACAGTCAGTACAACATTGGTGCCCAAAGACCCATGAAAGAATGCACAACTCATCGTGCCTTGACACAAATGGGGTACGACAGCCAACGACCTTACAGAGTTCCACTTCTTTTAGCATTAAACGAGAAACTGCAGTTGCAGTGGGCTAAGGTACAAAAACACTGTACACTGGAGAATTGGAAAAACAATGCCTGGTCTAATGAATCAGGGGTCCTGCTGTTTCACGCTGATGGGAGGACTAGGGTACGGAGAAACCCCAGAGAACATGCATCCACCAGGGTAGAAATCCACTACCAAACAACTTGACACAACTGTGGGAAGCATTAGAGTCAACATGGGCCAGCATCCCTGTGGAACGCTTTCCACACCTTGTAGAGTCAACATGGGCCAGCATCCCTGTGGAACGCTTTCCACACCTTGTAGAGTCAACATGGGCCAGCATCCCTGTGGAACGCTTTCCACACCTTGTAGAGTCAACATGGGCCAGCATCCCTGTGGAACGCTTTCCACACCTTGTAGAGTCAACATGGGCCAGCATCCCTGTGGAACACTTTCCACACCTTGTAGAGTCAACATGGGCCAGCATCCCTGTGGAACCCTTTCCACACCTTGTAGAATCCATGCCCCGATGAACTGAGGCTGTTCTGAGGACAAAAAGGGGTTTAACTCAATATTAGGAAGATGTACCTAATGTTTCGTACCTCCAGCGGACTGAGATAAAGATGTGTATGACGAGGTACTCTTCCCCGGGGAGTTGCTATAAAAGGCAGTCATTCAGTGCTGCGGAGCCATCATGTAGCGTACTGATTGGCTCCTACTCATCATGTAGCGTACTGATTGGCTCCTACTCATCATGTAGCGTACTGATTGGCTCCTACTCATCATGTAGCGTACTGATTGGCTCCTACTCATCATGTAGCGTACTGATTGGCTCCTACTCTCAGGAATAGAGGACAGGTAGATATAGACCTCATGGGAAAAACACTTTTTGAAATAAATGCAACATTTCACTCTGTTTCTGTGTGTATGCTTGTGTATGTTTTTCGATAGTACCAGTCAAAAGTTTAGACACACCTACTCATTCAAGGCATTCAAGGGTTTTCCTTTATTTGTACTATTTTCTACATTTTAGAAAAATAGATAAGACATCAAAACTATGACAAACACATATCGAATCATGTACTATCCAACAAAGTGTTAAACAGATCAAAAGATATTTTATATATTAGATTTGTCAAAGTAGCCACCCGTTGCCTTGATGACAGCTTTGCACATTCTTGGCATTCCTACAACCAGCTTCACCTTGAATGCTTTTCTACCTTGAAGGAGTTCCCACATATGCTGATAACATGTCGTCTGCTTTTCTTTCACTCTGCCATCCAACTCATCCAAAACAATCTCAATTGGGTTGAGATCGGGTGATTGTAGAGGCCAGGTCATCTGATACTGTAATGAATACTCAGGGAGAAAAAGTTGTAGATTCACATGCAGAGCACGGAAGATGTTTATTAATACTTCCCAGAAGGCAGGAATTGTGGTCAAATAGAAACCAGGCAATGGTCAAACAGGCAGGCAATGGTCAAACACAGGTGGTCAGAGAAACAGGCAAAAACAAACAATGGAACTCAAATAGGGAGCTGATGAGACCAGGTGAGAAATGAACACAGGCAATGAACAAGTCAGGGCTAAGAACTCAAAGAAACAGGGCTACGAGAACTCAAAGAAACAGGGCTACAGAACTCAAAGAAACAGGGCTAAGAACTCAAAGAAACAGGGCTACGGTCCAGAACTCAAAGAAACAGGGCTACGTTCCAGAACACAAAGAAACAGGGCTACGGTCCAGAACAAAGACAGGGCTACGTTCCAGAACTGAACACAAAGAAACAGGGCTAAGAACACAAAGAAACAGGGCTTACATTCCAGAACTCAAAGAAACAGGGCTGAGAACACAAAGAAACAGGGCTGAGAACACAAAGAAACAGGGCTGGTCCAGAACTCAAAGAAACAGGGCTTCATTCCAGAACACAAAGAAACAGGGCTGAGAATCAAAGAAACAGGGCTGAGAACACAAAAACAGGGCTACGAGAACACAAAGAAACAGGGCTAC